>NC_056727.1:925832974-926117974 GCF_019279795.1 Protopterus annectens | reverse complement strand
CACAATATAGAAATAGTTCAGAATTATTTGAAACATGAATCACAAAGCATTACAGAGAATGAACTGTGCATCACTCATTACCAACAATTCAAAAACAGATGCAAGAAAACCAGATATACTAGTCCATGAAAAAAGAAAGACAAGCAGCAATGATCATTTCCTATTGATTACAGTGTCTTAAGTACAGAGAGACACAAAATTATAAAATAAGACTTGCAGGCAAAAACGACAGCAATGTGGAAGAAAGATACCTAGACAGTTCCAATAGCAGTAGGCGCAATGGGCGTTATAAAAAAGAATCTGCAGTCGTATTTAGATATGCTACCAATATGTGTAAGTCCATAAAAAATGGAGGAGTCATCAATTTGGGCACATTGTGGGTGCTGCAAAGAGTACTTGTGGCCAACGTCAAACACTGAAACATTACTAATTTCATGAACTTTAATCATACCCTGACTTAAGAATAGGGTCCATTCTCATCATGGTATAATAAACCCAAAAGACTTGAAGAAAGTAAACCTTGAGAGGTGTCAGTGAAGGTGGGTGTGGCACTTGGTGAGGATACTCCCCTGGTAAAACCCATGGTCACATCAGCAATGATCCCCATGGGAGGAAGTACTGGAGTAGACCAAGGACTTGTTGGTAGGATTATTTCTCTCTCAGTTTTGTCCTGCAATACCTGGAAAAAACACTCAGGTCTCATCTGTAAAGAAGCCACTAATCTACTTTCACTAACTTAGTCAACAAAAAATAAATAAATTAAATAAATAAATCCCTTAAGCTAAAGGCTGCTGCCGCTGGAGAAGAGCAAGCCTGGTTTACTCTACTCTGCTTGCTAAACCTACCAGGACAAGTAGTTTAGAAGATGGATAGATACACAGCCAAACTGCTAACAAGATTTTTGGGAGTGGGTGAACCATGAAGGTTTTAGGTGGCAAATATCTATGAGGATGGCATTTGCAACAGTTTTAAAATCAGAGTAACAATAATAAATGAATAAAGGAGGCCATGGATTTAGTTTATGGAAAAATTATATGTCTATTTTTTTCTTGTGGGATATTAATATTTCACTCAGTCCTGGAAGGTCCTATTACCTTGTTATGTGATGGTGTCTGCCCAGTTTTCATCTGTGGAATATTAAGGTTTCACTGTTTGGAATTATCCATGAGTGTTTTGACTTAGAATGTAAATGATCTAAACAAAATTAACTTGAGTTGACTATTGATAGACTATCGTGGTTAAGCCTACAAAGAGGTCAGGAATGTGTTAAGCCTTGTCTGTTGATATACTACATTAATGCTCTGTAGTGTTTGACAATTTGCAGTGTCTCTGGTTTGACCTGAGGGTTGTCATGGCCAGATAACATCTCTCAGATGTTTGTATTTTGCTTCTTATGGAGGGGAGACAACTGGTCTTGTACTTTGAGGTCCTGAAGAAGGGGCCCTCAAGTATAATCTAAGTTTGCCGAGTTTCTGGCTATGAATCAAAAAAATTAAGACATACAGAAAAGGTATCCCTTGATTTATGCTAATCTGGCTGCTACCACTGAAATCCGTTAAACAAGGTACACACTGACAACAGAACACTTGCCAAAAGCTGTATGCTCTGGTTCTAAAGGCTGAAGTTATCACTACATCTTCCTCATATGAAATTAGACCAAGAGAACATACAATAACACAAAGTCATCACCAGCTGAATCCCATTAAAATTTAAGGTTAACATGGGAGATTTGGAATTCAGCATGACCCCTGCAGATGTCTTTTTTTGTTCCTTTTTATTTATTTTTTTTGGGGGGGGGGGTCTATTTTTTTGCAAACAGAAGAAGACGAGATGAACTATGGAAATAATAAGGCAATCATTCTAAAAGGGAGAATGAACTCTTGCATCTCTGAAATGAGCAAAGAATCAGGTATTTGGTGAGCACTCTGGGCATGTTAAGAATACCAAATGGCAAGAAAACAAAACAGTGCGAGTCTTCCACAAAATGCAAGTGGAACTACCAGCAAGCTTTCTAAGTTGGAATATTTATGTAAATTTCTTTAATGTCCATGGTTACTACGATTGTGTCCTGCATCAAGACAGAAAGCAGTATTTGTACTGCCAACATCCTGAGCTACTACTTGCTAAATGTGTTCAGATTGACAGCTAAAGGGATGGGCCTTGCTGTTACTGTTTTTGCTAGTATTTGGATTTCCAGCCTTGCTGTCTCATCTGATACTGCCTTATTTGTCTGTCCTGGTAGTGTCTACATTGTATACAAAAGAAAAAACAGAATCTGGTTGGAAAATTAGAGGTGTGGAAAACTGCCAACATTTTCTGAGGACTTACTCCAAGTCTGTCAGTACTTTGAGGGAAGGAGAACCACATAAGGAGCTAAAATTTAACCTCAGACAAAGACTGACCTTTTATAAGGTAAGGACTGGGTTCTGAACCATGCACACCATATTGGAGTAAATGCCTCAGCTACAAAATTAGTATACAACACATATCCAAATTTAAAATACAAGAACCAACTCTGCCAGTTGCCTGTGTCAGTTTAGAATCTTGTACTTGAAGCAAACGTTGGAAATGATTTGAGCATAGTCACCTGCTCAATTTGTTAGAAAAATCTTTCAACTGCACCCATGAGGTAGGAAATGTATATCCCTAATTATGAGAAAAATGAGCACACCTTCTTATCAAACTCAAGCTCCTTGTCCGTCTTTGCAGTTTAACAGTCTGTTTCTTTTAAGAGTTTTCTTAGCAGCTGTGTCAGTCAATTGGTACTTGCACAGAAATAATTAGAAGTGCTCCTGGACACTGTAAAATCTGCCTAGCTGTTGAATACTAGGTAACTGCAATTCTTGAGTAATGCACAAAAGATGGAATTATAAATAGGAATAAAGAGTTTAGGTGCATCAGGCTAATTAGTTTCAAATCTTCCAGTCAGCGCAGAGGTTAGCACTGTCACCTCACAGTAAGAAGTTCTCCAGTTCGATTCTCATCGGTGGTGCCTTCTGTGCAGAGTCTGCATGTCCTCCCTGTGTTTGCCTGGGTTTCCTTCAGGTGCTCTGGTTTCCTCCCATATTCCAAAGACATGCATCTGGAGCATTTCTCCTTGGGCCTTCCCTCAAAATAGGCTTTTTCCCCAGTCAGACTTTCCCGTTAAACAAATGTTAAATAAACATGTTTAAAATGATCTCTCATTAAACCTTGTGTCACACAGACATGTATTTAGTCTCCGGAGAGACAGATAACATGGAATTCTCACCCTGGACTCTGCATCAAGCTTAATGGATGGTGTAATCTGGTCTGTAAAGGCCACAGACTTGACTGATTAGCATACAATTCAGCTGCTATGCTGTAATTAGCATTCCATGGTGTTTGCATGGCTCTGTGTAGCTCTACACACCCTGTAGAGCCACTTATCGACTCCAAGTCTGCTACCATGTGCATTGCGAGATGGTGCACACGGTGTAAATGAGCCATATAGACTTTACCTGCTCTGGCCGTCACTCCATGTTAAACCAGGTATGGATGATAGATGCTTTATGAAGTGGAATCTTCATATTTTCAGAACTACATTTATAGCAGATATTCAATGCATGCTATTAAACTAAATGAAATTTAACGAAGACTCAACAGTGGAGCAAAAATGGTGACAGAAATTTAATCATCTGTTAAATCTGAATTATAGGGCTCCCTAAATGTATTCTTTTTTCCAGGGAACGTCTATGCAGATCCCAAACAATACAAAACTCAAATAAAGGTGAAGATCTAAATCTGTGCTAAAGTCAAAGGGTTAAGCAGAAAAGAAGCATAAAACAGAACAAAAGTAAACATTAATCAGGCAGAAGGCTTACAATAAATTGGAGAGAGAGAGGTCAACCAACTGTAAATGGGTACAGATACTCAAAGGGCTGGACAGGCAAGACCAATTACAACCAAACTATCCTTAGAGGAAAGAACAGGAGCTTTAAGCTGCTTAAATTACTTATCTGGAATCATACATCAGCCTAAAAAGAGCATGGGCTTCAAATCTGGATCTACAGACTACCCCTTGTAACAGCTCATATGATTCTAAGTACTGGGCTAGCTGTTGTTGCTAGCCATTTTATGCCTAGACAATTTCCCTTTTGGTGTTTGAATTAACCTATCCCATTTGGTGTTAGACTGGCATTACCATTACTAGGTTGATAACTGCAAGTTACCCCTAGTGAGAATAACTGGGATCATACTACAGATAATCTGAGGGGACCCGTGTGTGGAATAAAGCATTTAGGAGCTGCCCCTGTCCATTAGTAGCACAGGGGACAGTCCTGGGGTAAATTTTCTATTACCCATCTACACAGCCAATTTGTGCTTGAATATAGATAGACATGGATAAGCTTTGTTTTACATGGATGGGAGTCTGTTCCAGAGCAGTGGTATTCTCTGTGAGATATACCTAGCCCTCCAAACCTGTTGACATTGCATAAGAGGCTTATATCCTTAGACTGACTAGTTCTGATGCCATTTGATTTGCTGATGTGCAGTAAGTCCATTGAGTACTGGGTCAGATGATGCATTTTATACCAGATGCAGGTTACCTCTTAGTGGTTAGAAGAATACAGAGTACAGTGACAGAGTTTGAGATAGTCCATATAGGACATGATGCTTAGTCCTTGCATGTGTTTATTAAGGTATCTCTGTGGGTGTTCCAGTGTCTTGACAGATGCATGCCAAAGACATGCCCCCTTCAGCATGTACCTTGTCAAGCACATGCAGCAGCTGGACAGACCACAGAGGTTCCTGACCAGAAAAATCTAGGGTCTCAAACACCTGTCCTATACAGATAGGCTAAAAGCCCTGTCCCTCTACTCATTCTTGTACAGATTGCTCAGAGGTGACCTATGTCTGGCATACAAGGCCATCTCAGACCCAGGCTTGATGGAGTTGCTGCATATCCTAAAGTCAAACTCCACTCACACAACCCACACGCAAGGCCACAACCTGGTCTGTGACATTAATAGAACTTGTTGGTAGGATAGATTTGTTTCCCAAAGATTCCCCATGTGTGGAATAGACTCCCTTCTCCATGTCAAGCAGGTTTTCTGATGCTGTGGATGCAGAAAAAAGTGATACTGAAAGAAAAGGAAATTGTAGCTGTAACAGAGATGGACTCAGAGGAAAATTTCAGAGGAGATTGTTTGAAGGAGAGACAGTTACCTCTGAGAAATGCATAATTATAACCCTCCAAATCGGGAGGGTTACAGGATAATTATTTGGAAGAAATAGTAAACCAAAGTGAACCAGAAAGGGGAGCAGCGATTTCATGGAGTGACATCATGGAGAAAATAGAAAAAAAGGAGAAGAGGAGACTGTGCCAGAAAAAGTTCAAGAGACAAAAACTTGCACAAACTGTTGGAGAAGGAACAAAGATGAAAGAAGAAATAAAAAACAAAAAAGAAGTATACAGTACGTGTGAGCTGTAAAAAAGAAGAAAGTCTGGGCAGGTACAAGGTTTGGGACTCATAACACCTCTTGGTGTCAAAGCAAAAGAGGCAAGAGCATTCATTTTAATTAAAGACACTTTTTGTGACTTGATCTTTGAGACTAGGCAGGCCATGGAAATGTTGCATATGAGAACAAAAGAAAACTATTTATACATGGTCAGAATATGTTGTGGCTTTTTACAGACAAAAAAAAGAATAATGATCCAGTTTAGAACTGAAGCTAAAGATCTGAAAGAACATTTATTTACTATATGTAAAGAAGTAATGGACACAATATATGATGAAAAAGGATTATGGACTGGGGATGGGAATTTGGAATAATACTGAAAATGAAAAATAATAATGTTATGCACGTACCTAGTATTATTGATGTTCATGGTAATAGGGGTTTTGTGAAATACAGGGTTCAACCACAAACTTTCTTTTAATCAATGAATGTGATAAAAAAAATATTTATGTCGTAAAACAGGGCATGATGCAAAAAATGTGATTTAAAGTGCAAAAAATGTGGCAATACTGGTCATTCATGGCTAGAATGTGAAATGAATGTGCAAGAAAATGAAGTTATACAGGATAAAAAGATAGAATGTGTTATACACGTAAATGTACAAAAAGATGCAACTGAACGAGATTATACATGAAGTTAAAGAAAGTAACAAGGAAAAAGAAATAGAGAAGACCAGTGAGGAAGAAACTGATTGGTGCACAGTAAGAAATAAAAATAATCTGATAGGGAAAAGAGTTAAAGAAAGTAAAAGAAAATTAAAAAAACAATGCTTAAAGAAAATGAGAAAGGAAAGGGATAAATATTTTATTATACCAAATGTTCTTAAAAGCTGAAAATATTAGCTTTAAATGTGAACAGTATGACCAATCTTAAAAGAACAGGTATATTACAATGGTGTGCTTCAGTAGATGCACATATTATTGTTTTAGAAGATATCAGATTATTAACAGAGAAAGAAAGAACACAAACTGAAAAACTTTGAAATGGTGTGATAGTTTGGAACACGGGGAAAGAAACATGCTCGGGCATATGTATATTATGTTAGGAAAGCATTAAAATATTAGATGTAACCATAGTGGAACTAGGCCAAACTATGGTAACAGACGTGAGATGGAAAAAGTATATGTATACAATTATAGCTTTATATGCATATGTAACAGAGAGAGAGAGAGAGAAATGATGTTTAAAAATAATCCTGAATATGTTTGTGTAAATATGGACATTACAACGGAGGGTGATTTCAATTACAATTTATGGAAAATAAGAGCAATTGTGATGTTAAAATGGCTAAAGAAATTATGAGAAGTGGAAAGTTAAGTGTATGGGAGAATAACCACTGGACCTATAAAAGGAATGAAATTAGGACACAAATTGATTATTTTTAATATCCGATAGTTTGAAAGCTATAAAAAAGGAATTGAGTATGCTGGATTTTCAGAACATGTGGCAATATGGGTTAAACAAGAAAATGAAGAATATATAAGAATAGGAAAAGGCATAAAGAAAATTAATTAAAAAGAATTAGATTTAGAGGAGAAAAAAATAACTTGTGGAATTATGGAAAAATAATACGACTGAGGGAGCTTTATGAGAACTGAACTGTTTGGTGGCTTAATTTTAAAGAAAAATATAAAGCATTTTTAGAATGTATAAGGAAGAAAAGAACAAAAGAAAGAGAGATAACAAGATATTAAGTCAAGAAACATTTAGAGACTTAGAGAAGAAAAAATCATTTTATGAAAACAAGAGAAAATATATAAAATAAATCAAATTAAAATTAACTTGTTATATAAGCAAAAATATTGTTAACAAGGAAAGAAAGGAGAGGTAGCACCATATTTGAGTAAAATAATAAAAGGAGGAAAATAATTAAAAAATACGGAAGGTAGGCAAATAAGACAGCAAGAATGAATATATGAAATAATTACAGAATATTTATATATTGGAATTATTTGTTAAGAGAGAAGAAAATATAGAACAATTTTATAAAGGTGAAAAATTAAATAAGAAAGATAGAGTATTTAGAACAAAAATTAACCATGAAAAAACTGAATGAAATTCTAAAAGATATTAATATGAATTCTTCAACAGGACTGGACGGGACAGAATTGAATATATGTACAAAGAAATGAAAGAGTGGCAAAAACAATTTATAGAAGTTATGAATAAATGGCTAGAAACTGGAATTAGAGAGAGGAATGTACAGGAGTTATAACATTTATATTTAAAAAGGAAATAAAGAGGAGATAAAAATGATAATACAGATTATACAATTTTTATGAGAACAACAACAAAAAGGTTACAGGAAAAATGAATATTTAACATTTGTTTTACCAGGATAGTCCAACTGGACAGCTACTGCCTATTTTCAGCAGAGTCCTGGGAAGAAAAGTTCCAATAGACAGGATAGAATATATGAACAAAATGTATTTGGAAGAAAAGGAAAAGGAAGTAAAGAGTTATTATGGATAATACGAGAAATAATTGATATAAATAAAAATGTAGAAGTGAAGGTTATGATAGGGGATACAAGTAAAGCTCATGATAATTGTCAATATAAATCATTATGGAGAATTTTGCAGGCATATACTGTAAGCAAAAATATTACAAGTAAAACTGTTTATGAAAGGAACTATGTGAAACTAAATTTAAATGGCTGGACTGGGGAAGAAATAAAAATAGAATGTGGAATAAAGCAGGGCAGCTCAGCTAGTACTGTAATTTTCTCATTAGTTATGAATGTAATAGTGAAGGAAATTAATAAAATGTCAAGTAGGGGTGGATACAAAATGATGAAGGAAGTACAATTGCCAATAATGCATAATTATGTGGATGAGCTTGCATTAATAGTTAAAAATAAAGTATGGCTGGAAAAAGTAAATGAAAAATTAAGTATAAATTAAAAAAATGTTTTTAAGTATAAATTAGTAGAAAAGCAAAGGATGTGGTTTTGAAGGTATGATGGGAAGTGCTGAGTTCAATGAAAAATATATAGATATATTAGGAATAACATTTGGAAGGAATGAATACAGACAACAATGGGATAATGTACTCAAAGTTACTACTATATATAGATATGACTAATTTTTAGAAAGCATATAGATTTTCATATAAAAAGCACCCTTGTTGAACACCATGGTAATAGGAAACATTGCTTATGTTGCTAACATCTATAAGATTCCTATTAAGTATGAAAAGGAATTAATGATGATTATATTCTCTTTTATATGGAGTCCTAGACTGAATCCAGTCAAACGACTAATTCTGTAAATGAAATAAGAGCAAGGAAGTTTGGGTTTAATAAGCCCACTAGTACATGCACCATCTTTAATTTTATATACGATATTAAAAGGAATTATGAAGGAAAATAAAAATTTGATAGAAATGATACCATATTATAAATGCAAAGAATTGTGGGAAGGAATGGAAGTTACAAAAAAAAAGCAAAAGCACTGTGAATAAAGAAATGAAAGAGCACCAATACAAATTGTGTTATGGAAAATGAAAAAAGAAATGTGAGAAAAAGAAAGGAATGCTTCTCAAGTATTATGAAAGTATTTTATTGCATTGATCCATGGAAAGATTCAGAAATAGATGAGAAAAAAGCTATAATATCTATAAAAAGATTAAAGAATGTAATGATTTTTTATGGAGATAGTCTATTAGAAAACTGCCAGTTAAGACAAATAAGCCATAAAAAAAGAGAGAGAATATGTTATAAATGTAGAGAGTTTGAGATTACTGAGCATGTGTTTTTGAAATGTGAAAAGTTAATAATTTGTGGAAAGAAATATGTAAAGATAACAGGGAGAAAGGTTTGTTAAAATTTGAACAAATAAATATGGACATAACAGAATTTGGCTATCATGGTGCACATAAACAGGAAGAAGTGAAGAAAATGGACAGAGTAATACTTTATGCTTCATGGACTATATGGAAAGAGACTAAATGAAATTAAATACAATGGAAAATAGACTGAAAGATTTTGGAAAAAATAATGTTTTGATTGTGGATAAAAGAGTGGGGGATGCTTAAATTGAAGTTTATAATGTATGGAGATTTGTAAATAATGTAAACATGTAAATATGTAATTTATACATCAATAAAAATAACCTACTCTTTTCAATAAGTGCTGTGGCATCTTTTACATCCACCTGGACTACCACTAACTCAGAGAGAAAGCACCTGAGTTTAACATCTCATCCGAAGGACTGACAAATGCTGTACTGCATTACTGACAGATCAGCATTTGCAATCCCTCCTCCAAAAACTGCAAATCAGAGACGGTGTTTAAATATTACTCTAACTTACTTTAAAAGTTGAGAACAGGTTGTACATCAAGAATCATTATGGAACAAGAAGTCTGAAACACTAATTTCTTGCATTACTAAACTCATTGTAATCTTCAGTGGTTTACCATAATTCATGAGGTAGAATCAGGCAAACCCAGCAGAAAGTACACTGTGAAAATTGCACGTTATCCATAACAGGGTATGTTCAAATTATTCACTGTCGCAGTAGGCTTCTGGATATATGGATTGCGTCCTGCACAAGCCACAACTGGCCAGCTTCAACAAATTTTAGCTCCCTCTAACACTTCCACTCTAACTGCTGATTGTTGATTTTCACTTCACAGGGCAGACCAAAGAGGAAAAATCTTCAGGACTTTATTGCCTAAATGTTAAGTATTGTACTCATACAGAGTTATAAATATGATGACAAAACAACAATGAACTATAATTAACTAATTCACTCCAATGGAGCTCAGGAAGTTTGCAGTGTAAATTCAAATGGGTAGAGCCTTAGCCTTCTGAAAGAATTCAATTATGTCCTTACATTTCAAACAATTGTTCATATCTCTGGAACCATAGGGGTTACGAAAGAAGTATAAACGGCAAGCTTTTCAGCACAAAAAAGAAGTTATGTACCTACCATAACGTTCCATGTTAGTTGTCTTCTTCTCGCCTTCTTTCTTGCTGGTTGGGATCGGAGCCAATCCTCGGCTCTGACTCGGCCATCTTCAATAGATCAAGAGCTGTTTACTGGCTCAAGGCTACCCCATATCCCATGATGCCTGGAGTTAGTTACCCAGATCTCATTTGAAAAAGTTATTCCAGACATAACTAAGGAAGAATTCTGCCCTCCTTGGGTCTAACTGTGAAGCTATCTAAGCAGAAAAGGACAACCAGAGAAGGTTCAGCCAATGAAATCTGAAAAAGGGAGCTCCTCTCAATTCACTAGGATAGGGGGATGGAGGGTGGGATGCAAGAAAGAAGGCGAGAATAAGACAACTAACATGGAACATTATGGTAAGTACATAACTTCTTTATGTTAAGTTGTCTATCTCACCTTCATTCTTGCTGGTTGGGACAGCGTCCCTAGCACCTACTATCCTGGGTGGCTCATTGGAACAGACTCTTCGGAACAGTGGAACCAAAATCAGCTCGGTTTCTGGAAGCAATGTCTAGTTTATAATGAGAAATGAAGGTATGTGGGTTAGCCCATGTAGCAGCTGCACAGATAGATTCCATGGGCAACCTAGATTGGAAGGCCACCGAGGTGGCCAATGCCCTAGTAGAGTGGCCTTTTGGTTTGATAGATAATTCTTTATTTCTCAGCTGGTAAATGAATGAAATAATGTGAGACAACCACCTAGATAATGTTACCTTTGAGACTGGAAGGCCCTGTCTGCCCTCAGCATAGGAAAGGAAGAGTTGGTCCGACTTCCTGATGTCCTTTGTCCTATGCAAATAAAAACGCAGTTGTCTGTGAACATCCAACTGGTGCAATTTATATTCTGCCTTATTGGTGTGATTAGGAAAGAACACAGGAAGGTCTATGGACTGATTTAAATTATTTTGTGAACAGACCTTAGGAAGGAAGGATTGGTCCTTAGTTTTTCATAATGATAGGGTCGCTCTAAGTATGGAGGATGACTACATAGAGCCTGAAGCTCCGAAACACGTCTGGCAGAAGTAATGGCTATCAGAAAAAGTCTTCCAGGATAAAAACTTAATGGAGCAAGATGCTGCAGGTTCAAAAGGTGGCAAGATTAGGGAAGCTAGTACCAAATTTAGATCCCATGGAGGTGGGGGATGTCTCACTGGGGGCCTAAGCAGAGTGGCTCCTTTGAGGAAGGCTTTACACAGCTTATGAGACATAATGTTGTTAGAAGACAACCCAATGTGAAAATTCGAAATGGCAGCTAACTGAACCCTGATTGTAGCAGAAGTGGAAACAGAATGAAAGAGTTCCACTAAAAATTCCAAAATCTCGTGGACAGGGGCTGAAAAGGGGTCTATATTCCTAGCCTCTGCCCAGCAAGAAAAATGTTTCCACTTGCTAGCATAAGTTTTCCTAGTTGTGGATTTGTGTGATGAGATAATTTCACGCACAGAGGATGAAATATTAGGAAGCCTGGCTAAGGTTGGAAGTGGAGCAACCAAGCTGTGAGCTGGAGCGTTTGAAGGGATCGATGCAGTCTGCCCGATTGATGAATCAGTAGATCTGGAATAAGATCCAGAATCCAAGGCTGCTCGACAAGGTAATGATGCAGGAATGGGAACCATATCTGTCAAGGCCAGTAAGGGGCTATGAGGATCATTCTGCAACCCAACACAGTTGCTCTCTATATGAATTTGGGTATTAGGGGAAACGGAGGGAAAGCTTAAAGAAGTCCCTGAGGCCAATCGTGGCTACAGCGTCTCTGTGGGAGTGGCCGGGAAGTGGAAGAAGAGAGAAGAAATTGCTGCACTTGCTGTTGAAGGGTGTGATGAATAGGTCGCAGCAAGGTTGCCCCCATTTGCGAAAGATCTGTTCTGCAATTACCGGATTCAGAGACCTCTTGTGAGGGCATGAGAATTGCACTGCTGAGCCTGTCGGCTATGATGTTGGACCTCCAGGGATGTGTGTTGCGATCAGAAAACGTTGGGAAGAGATTGCCCACTGCCAAAGTCTGAGTGCTTCTCGACATAGAGGGTAGGACCTGGTTCCACCCTGCTTGTTGATGTACCACACCGCTGACATATTGTCTGTTTGAATTGCAATTGTCCTGAGAGGGAGAGAGTCCTGAAGGGCTTGCAACACTAAAAGCACGGCTCTCATCTCCAAGACATTTATATGCAAATGGTACTCGTGAAGCTGCCAGGTGCCTTGGACTGTCCTGCCTGTTAATGCCCCCCCACCCTATCAGGAAAGCGTCCGTGGTCACTGTGGCAACTGGAGGGGGTAGCACAAATGGTCTGCCCTGGGACACTGATGGGGAGATCATCCACCAAGCGAGGTGCTTTTTGCATGCTTCTGTGATCATAATCTTGTGAGACATGGGAAGCTGTTGGAAGGACCACTGTGTGAATAGGAGCCACTGGAGAATTCTCATGTGAAAGCGGGCTAGGGGAACAGGAAGAATTGCTGATGCCATGGAACCCAGTGTTTGAAGGATGAACCTGACTTGAATCCTGTTGCATGTTAATAAAATCTGCACTTGCTGGCGAATTAATGATACCCTGTCTGGTGGAAGACTCGCAAACATGTTCCTTGTATTTAAATTTGCGCCTATGTAAGTGATATGCTGGCAGGGAAACAATGCAGATTTTTCGAAATTTATAGTGATGCCTAGCCTGGAGCAAGTTTTGATAATGTAGTCTCTGGCTTGTAGGAGGTGATGCCTGGTAGTAGCAGTGAGGAGCCAGTCATCTAGATATGAAAACACCTGGAATCCCTGAGACTCAGGTGAGCCATAACCACTGCCATACATTTGGTGAACACCTTGGGGGCTGTGGTGAGACCAAAGGGCAGAGCTATGAACTGATAATGACTGGCTCCCAGCCGGAAGCGAAGGAATCTTCTGGAGTGCCTGTCCATTTTGATATGGTAGTATGCATCCTGAAGATCTATAGAGCACATCCAATTGTCCTGACCCAGGAAGGGTAGAATGGACTGTAGCGTGACCATCCGAAACTTTGTTCTTTGTACAGATCTGTTTAATCTGCTGAGATCCAGAATGGGTCTCCTGTCTTTTTTGGTACCAAAAAGAACCTTGAGTAAGTTCTGGATCCGAGCTGGTCTGCCGGGACTTCCTGGATGACTCTTGTGTAGCAGCTTTGAAATCTCTATGGCTGCTTGGTCCCTTAGATTGGGTGGAACATCTAGAAGGGACATGTTTGACGGTAACGGGGGTTGAGCAAAGGGAATTCTGTAACCTCCGGATATGATCGACTGTACCCACTTGTCTTGAGTTAGATCTTGCCAGGTTTTGGGGTACAGTGAGAGCCTTCCCCCGACTGCCTCCAGAGGTGGGCAGCCGGGCAACCCTTCAGGGATGCTAAAAGGGCTTCTCAGTGAAGGATTCTCTGCTGCCCTGGTTCTGCGAACCCCCTCTGCCACAAGGGCGGCATCTGTTATTGTTCCCTCCTCTGCCCATGGAGGGGAACTCACCATGTGTGTCAGGCAAGGCTCCCTGGGATTTCCGGAACCACATCTTTCCAGTCTTCTGACCCTCCGGGTATGGTCTAGAAGGAGTGGAAAAACAGACTGACACAGCAGAGAGTCTTGCCTTCCTGTTCACACCTGGTTAGGGTGTCCTTCACCTGTGATCCGAAGAGAGCGGAACCATCAAAGGGGGTATTGGTGAAAGATGCTCTGAAAGGCTCTGCAAAATTACATAGCCGTATCCATGCGTGCCTCCTAAGGGCAACGTCTGTGCCTGTGGCTCTACTCGCACCATCGGCTGCATAAGAAATGAGCCTCATGGAGGAGTTAACTGAATTCAGAGTCGCCAGCTGGGAGGCCACCATAGCTTGAGCCCCCTCAGCTGATGGATCTTGGAGGGTATCTCCAAGCTCTTTAAGGAGATCCCTCTGAAGGCGAGTGAAATAGCACAAATAATTCACAGACCTCATGGAGAAAGTCGCTGAAGCAAACATCCGCTTCCCATATCTGTCCATAGTCCTAGACTCCTTGTTAGGGGGATGGACTGATGATGAAGTTTCTTCCAACTCCTCCTTTGTGGCTGCTGCTACCACCATGGCATCAACAGGTACGCACTTAGTCAAAAACTGTTTGTCCTGAGGTGCAGTTATAAATTTAGCAGGTCTCCTGGGGGTTGGTTCCACTGTGTCTGGAGCTGACCAAGCCTTCCGAGCCACCACAGACATAAGTGGGTCGAAAGGCAGAAACGCTCAGGAGGTGGAAGGTTGGGAACCAAACGCGTCCAGGAAAACTGACTCATCCTCGGAAGGGGCTAGGGTATTCCAGGTTCCCCCTCTGCCTAAGCATTTCCAAAATGTCTGAAAAGGAGACATCTTCAGAGGGGGATCTCGGGGACCCTTCCGAATCCTCTAAGTCAGTATCTGATGTGACAGACTCAGGGGAGTCAACGTGCTTCCTCTTGCACTTCCTCTTACGAGGTGGCTCCTCTGAGTGATCGGGGAGGCCTCGGAAGAGGAAGAAACACTCAAAGGGGTGACCTGGAGCACTGGTTCCCCACACTTGGGGTCTGGAGGAGGGGCAGAGGCAGATGCGGGCACCATAGGGGGAGGAGCCAATGGGGTTGACCGTGGGACTGATTCGGGGGCCAGTACACTCCTCATGACCTTGAAGGCGCCCCCGCCCGGATGCAGAAAAGACTCCAATTCCGAAGAAACTGGAATCCCTGTCCGCACCAAGGGGGATGGCTCTGAAGCTGATGTAGGAGCCGAGCTCACCTGCGCCAAAGCTTCGAGGGGGAGAACAGGGTCGGACAACGGTCTGATGCCACTCGCCCCCTCGGAGCCGACGAGGGAGTCCCAGTGCCCAGATCCCTCCAAGGACGGTGCCATGGAAGGAATCAGAGCCGACGACAGAACTGAAGGAGAAGGCATCAGAGCCGACGGTTCCACGACTCGAAACCCAACGAACTCCGGCTCCGAGCTCAAGAGAGGAGTTGGAGGAGGAATATCTGCAGAAGTGGATGGAGCAGACACCTGATTAGGGGGGCTGGACATTTTCGCTAGGGCCTGCGATTTCAGCAGCCTATTGACCACTCTCTACAAGTCCTGATCTGAAAGTCTAGAGGACCGAGAGGAGTGAGAGGACCTATGACTGCGCTCTGATTGGAGCAGAGGTGACCGTGGAGCCGAGCGTATCGACTCCAAGGAGGGAGACCTAGATCTCTTTCGACTCCCAGATGGCTCCGAAGTACGTGCTGGAGCCGATTGGGAGGAAGGCACATCGGTTCCGGCCAGAGCCAAGGTGGATGGTGGAGTTTCACCCAGCGACAGTTCAGAACTGGGAGCCGAAGACTTGGGTGGCTTGGAGGATTTCACAGGCTGAGCCTTGCCCGGTAAATCCTGGGGCTTGAGCAAACCCCGAAGGATTAACTTATTTTTGCGCTCCTGCAGGACTCTTGGAATGAAAGCATGACAAACCGAACAAGAGTCCTGCAGGTGCACCGTGCCAGACAATAGACACAAGAAGTGTGACCATTTGTCAGAGACATCATCTGACAGCATGAGTCACACTTCTTGAATCCGGACACTTTAGTATCCTTGGACATGTTACCACACACACACACACACACACACACACACACACACACACACACACACACACACACGAAAAACAGCTAGCACACACTGAAACCAAGTAAAGTCTACTACTGCAGACACTACCTAAAAACGTTCTTTTTTAAACTAAAAAAAAAGACAAAAAAGGGTTAGCCTCTAATTTAACCAGCTACCGTGAAAATGAAGGGAGGGGTGGGGAAAACTAAGTAAAACGAGTTTTCAAGAAAAAACAGGAGGGATAGATGCTATTTAGAGAATATAGCTAGGGGGACAGTACAACTAAGAAATTAGATACACTATATAAAGGATCAATTCTAGTAAAAATAGAAAAATACAATAAAGTATACGAGCCTGAGCCAGTAAGACAACCTCGCAGTCTGAAGCGGCAAACGAGATTTGGGTAACTAGCGCCAGGCATTATGGGATATGGGGTAGCCTCGAGCCAGTAAACAGCTCTCAAGCTATTTAAGATGGCCAAGTCGGAGCAGAGGATCAGCTCCGATCCCAACCAGCAAGAATGAAGGCGAGATAGACAACTTAACATCTATTTTTATAGTGGTAGTATTCTTTAGGTTCTAGGTCTTAAACTGAATTTTATAAGTCATAGTAAACAGAGTAACTATTATGTTTGCAATACTTTGTAAACAACTTACAATATCTCAGTTACCACACGGGTTACATACATATTGTCAGCAGCATTTTATTCATCTGAGAGCTTTCACAAGAGGATAAGGAGTTCTGTGTTACTTGGCTGTTGAGATATTTAGAGAAATGTGAAAATTATATCTTTACAAATTAATATCATAAAAACAAAATCTCTTTACCTGCACTAGACAGAGGTCAAATATTAATACAGTTGAGTTTGCCATTGTGTAAACCAAGATGAAAATATTTTAAAACCTTGTACATAGCGTGGTTTTGGAATTACTGATGCGAATATGAACAAGCAATATTTGACGCCTAAAGGTGTCAGTAGGAGTTAACTGCAGATGAACCTGGATGAATCACTCAGATGTAATGAATTAAGAAGGGGGAAATCAAAGGTGGGTGCAGCTACTACAGCAGTGAGGAATTTAAACATCTACAATTACGGTAAGTGCAACTAAGAAAACTGTACTATATTCATCATTCCCACTGCTGCAGTAGCATTTATGCTATATCGGTTGATTACCAAAAGACTATCCAACCTGGGAGGAGAAAGGATATGGATTCCATGAGCCCCTAGAGAATGGTGTTCACATAGCCAGCCCTAAATGTAGAATAATCCAGTTTGTAAAGCTATGCAAAGGTATTTATAGAGGAACATGTAGCTGCCTTTAGAATATTGAGTTTGCCCCTTTCCAATGTGGCATCAAAGAAAACAAGGCCCTAGTATAGAAGACCTTGATACTGTCTGGCACTGGTTTACAATGGTCGGCAAAACCAAAAGCAACAGGAGAGAAGAGCCATCTGGAAATTGCTTTTTCCTAGGTTGTCCTTTTTTTGATCCAACATAAGAAACATGTAAATGATCAGTTTTTCTAAAGGACTTGGTTCTGTAAATACGGCACCTAAGCTGCCTATATACATTCAGAGTGTATAGAATCCTTTCTCCTTGCTTCTGCAGGTCAGGATATAACACTGGGAGACTGATGGCTTGATTCAAAGTGAACTCTGAAACCACCTTGGGCATGAATGGGGAATTTGTTTGTAGTGATATCCTATTCCAATGAAAGCCGAAATATGAATCACTCACCATGACAGCTTGCATCTCAGATACTCATCTTGCAAATGTCAACAATGAGAAGAACAGTTTTCCATATTATGAGTCTTAACTCTGCTTGATGTGCAGGTTCACATGGAGACCTGATTAACTTTTCCAGCACAAAGTTAAAGTCCCAGGTAGGAGAAATATGGGTACTTGTGTATTATCGCAGCTAGGTTGGTGTACATTTCAAAGGAAGAATAACACTTGCACAGTTGTTCTAGGAACATTCTTTACTTATATAAGGAGTAGGTGAGCCTGGTCAACTGCTCCTTTTCAACTGTAACCAATTCAAAAGTATTAATACGGACAAAGACAAAACATTGCAACGTATTACAAAACATATATGTCGATGGGTAGGTCAGGGACATAATATCCCTCGTGTTTTTAAAACATCATTCGCCAAGCTAGTCATAATTATTTCACTTAGTTTACCTCAAGTTATTTCCTTGCTGGTTTTAAAGTTTTGTGAAATGTTACAAATGCCAGATGCCCATAACCCACAGTTACGTTTTTGATTAACTTATCAGTAGACCCATCTTTCGTTATATACTGTGTGTATAGACACACACACACACTGAAAGACAGACAGACAGACAGACACAGACAGACACAGAGAGACAGACACACACACGTAATTTTGCATTTTCATTGTGTAATGACTGACAATGTCAGTACAGAATTGTTAAATAAAAATCTCAAAGCAAGAACACCTTTCATTCTTTAGCAAAACAGGGGGAAGCAATGGGGAACTCTACAGAAACAAATAAAATTAACATTCTGCTCATCCTACATGCCACATTTTCAAGCAAGCAAAAGCAGCCATCGCCAAAGTACGCCAACCTAGTTGCGATAATACGCAAGTACCGAAATATGTTTACAAGGAGGCCGCAAGTGTAAAACTCCTTTCAGAAACTGTTTTACCAAAAATGCAGAATGAAGTGGAGGATCCATGGACAAAAATGCTATAATGGCCAGAAGATCCACCTTGGTATAGGAAAGGCCAGAGGATAGTATCTCTCACAAATAACTGAGTGCCAGTGGCACATAATCCCTCATGGTGCCTAGAAAATAACCATGGTTGTAACTAGAAAACCTTTTCACTTGCTCATATAAGATTTTCTAGTATAAGATTTTCTTGCTTCCTTTAGTACCTGCTGCAAATCATCTGAAAAGAGGTGCCTAAAAGAAATTAGAAATGAATTATCCAAACAGTTAGTTGAAGAGGTTTGAGAATGGGGGTGCTTAGCTTGTCTGTCAACAATGTCACCATGTTTTTCTCTGGTGTTGAACAGCTACTTCCCTAGCAATCATTGCCAACCTGCACAGAGTGCTATACTGTGTATCCCCTTGCTTGTTCATGTACCACATCACTGTGGTAGTGTCTGTAACCATCCAAATAACCTTTTCTTGAGGCACCACACCACAATAAGAAGCTTGACCTTTTATTAAACACACTGAACTCTCTTGCAGTAGATAGCCTTTCTGTGGAACAACTAAAAATAGTTGCAAGAAGCTTTAGTCCTGAAACTCTGGAAACTACTGTAGAGATTCATAAATTATAGATATGTAGATATTCAGAAGCCATGGAGTCTCAAGACTGTCCTCTCCTTGGCAGTACCCTCCCACAGGCCACACTTCCTTTCTCCTAGAATGTCATACCGATCAATTCTGGAGTACTTTTGTGGATAATTCTCAAAAAGCCAAACAGTTGCAGAACAAAGCTTAGTTCATAAAACCAAGACTGAATGCAGAATGAAACAAACCAAGCAATGCTGATACTGAACAAGTGTTTAATAAAACAATGCTTTCAGGTCAAACAAACCCTTCAGCAGTGTATTCATACTGCATTCACTTCAATTTCAATTTATGAATCTCTACAACAGTTTCCAGAGTTTCAGAACTAAAGCTTCTTGCAACTATTTGTAGTTGTTCTACAGAAAGGCTATCTACTGCAAGAGAGTTCATTGTGTTTAATAAAAGGTCTAGCTTCTTATTGTCGTGTTGTGCCTCAAGAAAAGGTTATTTGGATTTTGAAACTACATTTTGCTCGAGGCACTTTACCCTTTGTGGTGGATTCATTTTGCTTTTGTCTGTAATCACCTGATTAGGTTCTGGAGACCACAGATGAAGGGATTTTTAAGGCATGGATCACACAGTGAATATCTCTTTCACATTTATGTCTGAAGAATCTGACAAGCCCTGCATCTCTATTCCCCATTGAAACTGCTCCCATGCAAAGACTGAGGTGTCCGAGTTTCAGATTAGCCTGGAGGTAAAGGAGAAAAGGGGAGACCTACATTTGCTTGTATTTTTAGTCTTCATCAGTGGGGTTCTTTTTTCACAAAGTCTTGATTGGAATCTGAAATTCGACAGAATGCAGATGCTTGGTCCATGTGCTTTATAGAAGCCACTGAATCTTTCATGTGTAACCCATTCAAGAGGAATCATTAGAATCACAGATGCCACAAACACAAGGATCCTGTAATACACACTGGCTGAAGTTTGAGACTGGCTTGAGAAGCTTAGGAAAGTTTCTAGATAAAAATCCACTTTCAAAGCCTTTTGCTGTAAGATGTCAATAAGACATCCTAGAAAGGCAATCCTGGTTTTGCAGTCAAGAAGGATTTCTGAATATTTACCTGGTACCCTGGACTGATCACAAGAGATGAAACCCATACTAATGACTGTTAACATCCGGTTAAGAAGGATTTCTGAATATTTACCTGGTACCCTGGATTGATCAGACAGAAGAGATGAAACCCATACTAATGACTGTTGACATCTGAGAAATGGCTCTGCAAAGATGAGTATGTTGTCTAAATAAGGAAAAAATGTGAATGCCATTCAGTCTGCAATGAGCCATAACTGGAGCTAGACACTTTGTAAACACCCTTGCAGCAGCAGATAATCCAAAGGGAAAAGCAGATAACTGATGATATGACTCGCACAGAAAATCTGACAAATTTCCCGAAGCCTTTGGCTATGGGAATGTGACAATATGCATCCTTTAGGTCCAATTTTACAATATAGCCTCCCAGGAGAATGAGAGGTAGTATAAACTGAAGTGTCAACCTCGAATTTTGAAACTTCAACATACATATTTAGGAAGGAAAGTTCTAGACCTAGTGTCCAAGACGACTTCTATGGTACAAGAAACATTCTGGATTAAAAGTCTTTGCCCCTGTGATTTAAAGGCACAGGTTTCTATGCCTCCTAGTGTATGTATGTGCTGAAGAACCCGAGTAAAAAAAAATTATGTTTTTTTTTGGAGGGTGGGGAAGAACATCCCTGGATCCATTGCCAACTCTATCCCTCCTAAACCACCTTTAACACCCAACAGTCTGTCATAATCTATTGCCAAAGGAGAATATGTGGAGCCACTTGTTGGGACAAATTTTGAGACTGGGGCAGGTGGTGGACAGAGGGGTACAGAATGAATGCCGGTAGTCATTCTGTTTTTGTAGGTAGTCCCTTTTTAGGAAAGGATCTGTATGACCCTTCTGCTATCTCTCTATTTTTCTATTTGGTTTCGGAAGGCAGTTTCTTGGTCATGAAAGAAGATCTGAGGAAAGTGTAAGTGAAAGGTTCTGAACAATCCTGGAAACTCCCTGAATCAAGTTCCCACTAAATTTCAAACTTTACATCATCAGAAACATTTGATTACATACCCAGGCCTACCTTTTCAAAACACTAGATGAAGCAAAGGCCCTAGACACAATCATACACACTCCTCCTTAAAGCATATTTAGATAAGTAGGAAATATTGGAAACAGGAGTTGAAGGACAGGCAGTGGAGGAAGAGTGGTAGCAGGGTCTCTCACACTGTCTATATAAAAAAGGACAAATTTCCACATATTGGTCTGGTAGTTAAGAATTCTATACACCAAAGTGGATGACAAAAAAATTCTCTTACAAAATCTGTCCAGAATCTTCCCCTTGTTGTCCACTAGGGAAAGGTTGGATGACACTAGGAGCCTGTTCCTTTCTAGCAAATATGTGGAAATGGCTGCAGTATCAAACCTAAAGTGATACAAATAAATGTTTGTTGGGTTCAGAAAATTTGTAAAGCTCATCTGCTTTTTTGGGCACTGAAGGTTGTGAATCATGGCTGTTACAGGCAGCATTATATACGTCCTCCACATCTGTTATTGTGGAGTGATATCCTCTTATATCTCCTCAGTTCAGGGGGAACATCCATTTGTTCCAAAAAAAAACCACTTCATTCATCCTGTGTATAATCTGAGAAAAAGGCAATTTCCTCCAAAGGAAGCTGTGAGAACTAAGTTCTCTCAGCATCTGAGATTTGCACTTGAGAATCTGCAGGAGACAAAGCCCTGTCCCTAGCTATATCAGAATCATCTGACATCTCTTACGCAGGAATGTTTCTCCTGACTTGATTAACAGGTACTATATTATGAGTACTAGGATTGCCTAACAATTTCTTGGGTAAGATAAGAAAATCTTCTTTTCTAACAGACACCCCCCGGGATTCATGAACCTTGCGCCAGGCGCCCGCATAGCGTCGGCGTTATAAAGCCAAATATGGCCACCGAGCGATTCAGGTATGAACCAATCCCACGTGCACTACCGGGCGCCGACCTGCGCCCGGCGTAGGTATGCTAAACACACTGTGTGCGGTATTGCACCATGCAAATGAAGGCAAATAGCGATCCACGAAGTTGAGCAGGCGTAGCGTAAGGGCACGGCAATGTAAACCAAAAAAAAATGGTTTACATTTACCCAAACATGACCAAGGAGTAATGGAAGGCTGTCAACGTCAGGTATCATACAGGTGCAATATGCCAATGGCGAAAGGCACCGAGAATGTCCAAAGAAAACATGCATAAACTGTAAATAATGACATAAATGTTATGTACGCAGAAACCACAGCAGAACCCCCGGATATGTGCACAGAAGGTGCAAAGCAATGAAATAATATGAGAATGTCCTAAAAGAGCAGTATAATACACATCAGATGCACAGCCACCACACACCATAGTATGTATGGAAAGCCTCAACCCCAGCGCAAGGGTTGTCAAGGAGTGGCGGCAGTGTTCGGCGCCGTAACCATGTATTAGCAGTCAATGCCATGCAAATGAGGCAGATAATAGTGAATCGCAAAACCGGCGCCGGTGTAAGGATGGAGCAAACGGCGCAGCGGTAGTATACCGAGGAGTGGCCTACACGGAATACATGTCAATCGCAGAGGGGTGTGCCACTGTAGGAGGAAGCACACTGGAGGCCAGCAAACATGGGCTGTACAATGCACATCACAGCAGTAGGACCGGCGTGTGAGGAAATAGATGCGCTGAGAGTACATAATGCGCACACAGATGCATGTGCACGAGGATGACTACATTCCCCAACCCAGTCATGTGACGGCCTCCCCGTCAACAACCACGGATATAGGAAGGTAATGCGGAGAATATGAGGAAATGCGGAAGCAGTGTAATTGGAGCCGTAATGAGCAATCAACACCAATCAATCCAGGAAGGGCAGACGGTGGCAGCTGACAACTCTGCATGCAGACTCCCGCAAAACGGGAAAGGGGAGGCATAGGAATGCAAAGATAGTAGGGGATGTAGTAGAAATGCAAAGAGCAAAGAACCGAAATAGCACAGCCAAGTACAGAGGTAGCATAACGGCGGCGGCAGACAAAATGCATCATATGCCATGTGCCTGCAGGATGCACTGCAGGCAATAGTAGGTGCAACGTGCAGAAACAGTAATGTAAGATGCAAAGCTAAGCAAATGCAGGCAACTGTAATGTAACACTAAAGGCAATACCGTTGCAGTTGCAACGGTAAAACACCTAAGATAATCCACAGATACGGCTGCACAGACACACCCAATGACATCACCGGGTATACAGCACAACAGTATAAAGTGTGAATGCACACAACACACAGCGCGATTTCCCAAACGCCGCACCGTAGGGTGTAAACACACGGGGAACTTTTAATATGTATATGTTGGGTGCCGCCGTGGCCGTGATGCATAGGTATGTGTCAGAGACAGAGTTGCGGAGGAGGGTGCCGACAACTACCGTAGGCCTCACAGGAGAAGGAGAGTGTTCAGACCAAGGGTGACCTACCAGGGGCTGCAAGACCTGGAGATAGTAGAGTGCTACAGGGTGGACAGGGACACGTTACAGCAAATAGTGGAGCTGTGCCGGCCACGCCTGAGAACAAGAGACAACAGAGGGGAGCCCATCCCAGTGGACACAAAGGTATGTGTGAGCTTGCGAATACTGGCTACAGGTACCTTTCAAAGGCCAACCGGGGATATAATGGGTATCTCACAGGCATCAGCATCCAGGGTACTACACCAGTTCCTGGATGCCATGTTACATGCCCATGAGTATATAAACTTCCCCAGATCTCAGGAGGAGTTGGCTAGCAATATGCGCCACTTCCACCGTGTGGCACAATACCCGGAGGTATTGGGTGCGATAGACTGTACGCACATAGAAATCAAGTCACCGCCCGGGGAGCAGGGTAGACGCTACATAAACCGCAAGGGATACCCCTCCATCAATTGCCAGGTCGTGTGCAATGCGCAGGGCATTATCATGGATGTGTGTGCTGGCAGCCCTGGAAGCTACCACGACTCCCATATCTGGCATGCCTCACAGCTGTATCAGGTATTCGCCAAGGGGGACATCACACAAGGTCACCTTGTGGGGGATGCTGGCTATGCACTGGAGCCGTGGATGATGACACCCATCAGAAATGCACACACACACACATGCAAGAACGCCATAATGAGGCACACGCACAAATCAGAATTATCATAGAGCGTGTGTTTGGGATGGTGAAATCACGGTTCCGGTGCTTGGATACATCCGGTGGAGCCTTGCAGTACTCCCCAGGCACATGTGCCCACATATTCATAGTATGTTGTATGCTACACAATATGATTCTGCGGAAACAGCTGCTGCAGTGACATAATGGTGTAGGGCCACCAAGCCCGCCACAACTGCCAAGGCAAGCACAGGCACAGGGTGTTCAGCACCATGAACACACTGTGCCAGCCCCAGTAGGTAGACGGAGGCGTACCCAATATGCCTACGCCCTGGCAAAGATTAAATAATTTTTAGAAGGCATTTCTCCAAAGGAGCTTTAAAAAAGAATTTTTAAGGGTTTTCCCCAGCATCTAATTTTTGGGAACTGGAGAAAATTTCGGGGAAGAAAAAAAACCCAAAGCCCCCGTTCTAACCTTCCAAACTCGGCTTAAAAAAACCCAAATTCCGGCGATTCAGGTATAAAATGTACTAGGTGGCCCTCCCCGGGTAGGTAGAAAACCTTTCTAGCACCATAAAATGAACTGCCCAGGGCGTGGCGTAAGACGGCAATGTAAACCAAAAAAGCGGTTTACATTTACCCAAACATGACCAAGGAGTAATGGAAGGCTGTCAGCGTCAGGTATCATACAGGTGCAATATGCCAATGGCGAAAGGCACCGAGAATGTCAAAGAAAACATGCACAAACTGTAAATAATGACATAAATGTTATATGCGCAGAAACCACAGCAGAACCCCGGATATGTGCACAGAAGGTGCAAAACAATGAAATAATATGAGAATGTCCTAAAAGAGCAGTATAATACACATCATATGCACAGCCACCACACACCATAGTATGTATGGAAAGCCTCAACCCCAGCGCAAGGGTTGTCAAGGAGTGGCGGCAGTGTTGGCGCCGTAACCATGTATTAGCAGTCAATGCCATGCAAATGAGGCAGATAATAGTGAATCGCAAAACCGGCGCGGTGTAAGGATGGAGCAAGCGGCGCAGCGGTAGTATACCGAGGAGTGGCCTACACGGAATACATGTCAATCGCAGAGGGTGTGCCACTGTAGGAGGAAGCACATTGGAGGCCAGCAAACATGGGCTGTACAATGCACATCACAGCAGTAGGACGGCGTGTGAGGAAATAGATGCGCTGAGAGTACATAATGCGCGCACAGATGCATGTGCACGAGGATGACTCGTTCCCCAACCCAGTCATGTGGCGGCCTCCCGTCAACAACCACGGATATAGGAAGGTAATGCGGAGAATATGAGGAAATCACGGAAGCAGTGTAATTGGAGCCGTAATGAGCAATCAACACCAATCAATCCAGGAAGGGCAGGCGGCAGCTGACAACTCTGCATGCAGACTCCGCAAAGCGGGAAAGGGAGGCATAGGAATGCAAAGATAGTAGGGGATGTAGTAGAAATGCAAAGAGCAAAGAACCGAAATAGCACAGCCAAGTACAGAGGTAGCATAGCGGCGGCAGACAAAATGCATCATATGCCATGTGCCTGCAGGATGCACTGCAGGCAATAGTAGGTGCAGCGTGCAGAAACAGTAATGTAAGATGCAAAGCTAAGCCAATGCAGGCAACTGTAATGTAACACTAAAGGCAATACCGTTGCAGTTGCAGCGGTAAAACACCGAAGATAATCCACAGATACGGCTGCACAGACACACCCAATGACATCACGGGTATACAGCACAACAGTATAAAGTGTGAATGCACACAACACACAGCCTTGATTTCCCAAGCGCCGCACCGTAGGGTGTAAACACACGGGGAACTTTTAATATGTATATGTTGGGTGCCGCCGTGGCGTGATGCATAGGTATGTGTCAGAGACAGGCGGAGTTGCGGAGGAGGTGCCGACAACTACCGTAGGCCTCATAGGAGAAGGAGAGTGTTCAGACCAAGGGTGACCTACCAGGGGCTGCAAGACCTGGAGATAGTAGGCGCTACAGGGTGGACAGGGACACGTTACAGCAAATAGTGGAGCTGTGCGGCCACGCCTGAGAACAAGAGACAACAGAGGGAGCCCATCCCAGTGGACACAAAGGTATGTGTGAGCTTGCGAATACTGGCTACAGGTACCTTTCAAAGGCCAACCGGGGATATAATGGGTATCTCACAGGCATCAGCATCCAGGGTACTACACCAGTTCCTGGATGCCATGTTCTGACATGCCCATGAGTATATAAACTTCCCCAGATCTCAGGAGGAGTTGGCTAGCAATATCGCCACTTCCACCGTGTGGCACAATACCGGAGGTACTGGGTGCGATAGACTGTGCGCACATAGAAATCAAGTCACCGACCGGGGAGCAGGGTAGGCGCTACATAAACCGCAAGGGATACCCCTCCATCAATTGTCAGGTCGTGTGCAATGCACGGGGCATTATCATGGATGTGTGTGCTGGCAGCCCTGGAAGCTACCACGACTCCCATATCTGGCATGCCTCACAGCTGTATCAGGTATTTGCCAGGGGGGACATCACACAAGGTCACCTTGTGGGGGATGCTGGCTATGCACTGGAGCCGTGGATGATGACACCCATCAGAAATGCACACACACACATGCAAGAACGCCATAATGAGGCACACGCACAAACCAGAATAATCATAGGCGTGTGTTTGGGATGTTGAAATCACGGTTCCGGTGCTTGGATACATCCGGTGGAGCCTTGCAGTACTCTCCAGGCACATGTGCCCACATATTCATAGTATGTTGTATGCTACACAATATGATTCTGCGGAAACAGCTGCTGCAGGGACATAATGGTGTAGGGCCACCAAGCCCGCCACAACTGCCAAGGCAAGCACAGGCACAGGGCGTTCAGCGCCATGAACACACTGTGCCAGCCCCAGTAGGTAGGCGGGCGTACCCAATATGCCTACGCCCTGGCAAAGAGGAGCGCATAGCACATACTTTGACAGCGTAGGCCCCATGGACTGACACCTCCTTACCTGCACACACAGTGAAATGGGCGCCACACAAACATGTCCGCCCGTAATGTGTACCGTATGTGCGGACCTATGTGTGACTCCAACAAAGGCACCACCCAAACACTGCACACCCAATAGCCAGCAGAGCATGGAGCACCAACACCTCAACCGCCCGGTTCTACAGCAGGCGGCGTAGCCGTAAGCTGCCACTTACGCCGCAAGTCGACTACATATGTACTTATGTGCATACACAGATACGGAAATAGATATCATTACACACGTAGAAATATATGTACACATACACAGATATAAAGTACAACAGGTTAATATGGAACCCAGGGATGCAAGTTTACAGATAAGTAAGGCCTTGAAATCTCCACATAGTAAACATAGTGAGCGACAACCCGATCATCCGGGAGGGTGGGCAGAGCAGGGAGCGCCAGCCATGGAAATGTCAACCTGCATCAATACATATCCGCGGGTCGGGATGAGCGCCGGGCCACGGTACAGTAGCGGGATATGTGCGTGTCATATCCATAGGATATGAGTGCGGAGGTACACACCGCCCGGCGATGCGACCAGCGTAGGTACTGTGTGCAACCGTCGGTCGAAGCGGCAATCATACCTGTCAAGT
This sequence comes from Protopterus annectens, assembly GCF_019279795.1. Lineage (NCBI taxonomy): Eukaryota > Metazoa > Chordata > Ceratodontiformes > Protopteridae > Protopterus > Protopterus annectens. Next base: position 926,089,826 of record NC_056727.1, on the reverse strand, counting down.
GTATGCGTCATTATGAGGCGATACCTCATTTGGGGTCTAAAACAGTTCATGTTCCTCGAAGTTCCTCAAAGTTCCACATTGAAATAGTCTGTCACACATTCATTGTTAGGAATGTATTTAAATGAAATCCTGGTAAATAGAAATTAATCATAGTAATTCATTAAAGGTTCTTCTTTGTAAGTAAATCAGCATATTTTAACCATCCTATGACCTTCTTAGCTGAAGTTGTTAGTAAGCCATTAGTATGTGTTCCACATTTTGCCCATTTGTTCCACATTATGAATGTGTGTGTTCCTCGTTTTGGAAATGGAAGGTTGAGAGCTATGGCGGCAATATGTGTATGTGTGAGGTGAGGTTGTCGTGTGTTCCGCTGTGTGTGTGTAATGTGTGTGCCACTGTAAAATGTGTATGTAGGTGACATGTCACAGGCGGAGTGTAATAACATGCGTAGGCATACAGTACAGGAACCATAGCCGTATGTACAGCAGTACCCACAAAGTAGTACTGACATCTCCTCAGTGGCTAGGCGTGGCGGCGTAAAAGCGATGCAAAGCGGAAATGTCCCAGAATGTACCACAGGACCATAGCCAACAGGAGATGCAAAGGGCATGTACAAACCATGACCGTATGTATGGCGGCCATATGGTAGACTCAACCGCGATCGTCGACAGCGTTACACAGCATCAGGCATATGCGGCGAAAATCGCATGTGCTATCCGGCACCGATCGTGGCCACCTACGGTCCGTAAATACCGCTGTGTGTTCCACGACCGTTAAGTAAGCAAAGCGCCACCACGAATAGGAGGCAACCCGGTAGCATACAGGCCGTCCCAAGTACAGGACCACAATCACCGTAACTATCAGTGACAAAATGCCAATGGATAGTAGGCGCGGACGAACATCCGCAGATATATAACCCGATGTGAAGGAGGAATACGTGCAGGAAGCAAACATGCAGGCGATACCGACACCACCACGACATCAACAAAACAAACATTCCCAGAACAACAGACAGGTAACCTGCAGCTCCCCAAGCAGGGATGGAGCACACACACAAGCATATCTTGTATGTATAAATGCAAGACCCACACCCGTACCCGTCACCCACATCCGCAGATATACCCCATCGCACATATCAAAGGGATAACAGCCAAAACCGTAGCAAAAACATACAGGCAGTCAATGACAGCGGCATACCGCAACAAGCGGCGTGGGAAACACTAGCAGCAGCTGATGCATCCTTGCATCCGTTGTGTACAGGAATATAACAGCTATGTTACACATCTGAATGCACAGCGCCAGCGACAGGCGCCGCCAGGACACGGACACCCACATGTCGAACAGAATACCATACCCAACACACACAATCCACGGCTAACACCACAGCGAAATGTACCTGACACCACACATAGCGGATGCAGTCACACAAACATGATACAATACATACCATCCCCACGAAGGTATTGCAAATAAGCAACGCCCACACGAGGAATGAACCATGGCCTAGTGCCGGCGCGTAGCGTCTGAATGGAGGGATCACCGGTGATATGCGCATAAGTACACACCGAGGAACAGCTATTGGCGTGATGAACCCACATGCCTCAGGTGACGGCGAATATAAGGAAGACTCCCTGGATATTCACACCGTATGTTCATACCGAACAAATACTGAATACAAAAGAAGGAGTAGCAAGCAAGTACTGACGAATACAGAACCAAAGGCCGGAAAGGTATGTCGAACCCACGAGATGTACTGTTGTGTAGCGCATGATCATTATGGCGAATCTGTACAGTATGTGAGCGGTGTGTGTAAGTAAAGATACCTGTCCATCAGGCAGAGAGTGGTGAAAGTTGGTTATGTAATGCTAAGCCGCGCAGCATACCAACGACTGTGGACATGTGCACAGCAGTGGGACAACATGTACACACCGGGATAACCCCAGGTTAGGGTTGCCACCTTTTCAAATGGCCAAAGTGGGACATTTTGGGCACACACATCAGATGTTACAGGCGGACACATACCCATGGTCAGTACAAAGGGTAGAACTTTACTCTTTTGCCTAAATAAAAGCGTATTCTTGTAGCAGTTTAGTTGCTTATTGTGTTTCTTGTAACATTTAGGTATTTTACATACATAAATAACTATGTTATGCAACTATTACATAAAATATGGGACATAATTATGTCCTACAATCTCAGGACATTTGCCATTTGTAATATGTTTTGTCAGGACACAACTGCCCAAGAGGGACTGTCCCTTGCAAAGTGGGACAGGTGGTAACCCTACCCCAGGTCCGCCATAGGGATTTCAAACACAGAACAATGCCACCACCCACGCTGATGCTGGCAGTGGATATCCAACAATGAAGTGCCACAGCAGGGGATAGGACATGTATGTATAGTGTCACAGCACACATGTGTATGGGCATATACCGTCGATGTCATACGGAATGTCGCACGTCGTGCACGTATGCCTCGCAGTAGGGGTGACTATGTCAATTATGTGTAATGCAAAGCTGTCATGATGGATATGTTCAGAAATCATATACAGTATCACAGGCATAGCATGCATGATGGAGGGATGGCCTAATGTTATGTACATAAACAGGATATGTATGGCCTGCACATATGGGACAGAGTAGTAGCAGAATAGGTACCGAAATGGAGGGAACAGCAAGTAACCGTGTCCAAGCGTTCTGTAGCAGGTGCAATGTGTGCAACAATGATGTCCGGCAGGGCCGTGTGTAAACACATGTGCAATGTACACAGTAGTGTCACCCCCCCCCATGGTAGTGTCCACTGAACAGCAGAGGTGGATGTCAACTGTATGTCTATACTGTACTGCCACTGTGGTGGTACCATGGGTCTGTGTCACCCTACCAGCAAGGGAGCTATCACATGACCAGTGACACAGTGTGTCCCTGTGGGATGTGCACAGGACCTATGTCCCACAGCACGGTGTGTGTCCAGTCTGCGGAGGTCACACAGATGCCCAGGCTGGGCAATGTGGCATGTGTGCACACATGCAGGAGTGCTCCATTCACCCTGCCCACTGCAAGCACCATGTAGGAGTACTACATGCATCAGTAATCACGGAGAACATGGCCCATGGCAGAGTAGATGACACCCCTGTGTTAGTGGTATGCAGGTGAGTACAGATGTGTTTCACGACTGTCATTTGCATATGTAAACTGTCTGAGCCGGTAGACATCACGGCATGACTATAATGTGACATGTAAAGTTGTATCCATTGTGTAAGGTACACCACACATGTGTTATTGTAACATTGCCAGCGTGTACATGTGTGTATGGCACAGGTACAAGGGCACCCAATGTATCAGCTAGACATACAGTCCAGAAATGTGTGGCCCTGCACATGTGTACCCACGCCATAGTGGAATATGGCAACCACAGCACCATGTGGGGCATGTGTGTGTACAGCAACCATGTACAATGTGATATGCATGTATAGGGACAGTATCCATGTGATACACAGTGCATGACTGTCACTATGCAAAGGTGATGTGTATGCACTATGTGTGATGTAACTGATGCAATGACATCCACATGATATATCTGCCACACTGACACCTGTATGGTTGTTAGCAGTATGAGTAGGTTGAGCTAGAATGCTGCCAGGTATGTACATGTGGTATATGTAGGCATGGACAGTACTGTGTGACAGCATGTAGTGTTTGTAAGCAAATAGTGAGCATGAGGGGCCACATGACTGAGGACTGTGCAATGTCACATGTACCTGACATGTTGTAGTTAGCATGATATGCCTGCACCACTGTGTGACCTGTACAGGAGTCACATGGTGTAACATCCTGAGACATAGGGTATGATGTGATGCTGGATGCGGACATTGGCAATACCATAATGTGGAATGGCGCTGAAGGGCAAAGAGCGGATAATGTGTGATTTGTTACCCTCTGTACCACACCAACCACCCATGCAATGGTATGACAGGTGGCCAGCATGTGGATGTGGTGTGCTGTGGCACAGAAGCCCAACAAGGGTGCCAGTAAAGGCATGGAGGTCGTCAATGAGTGTGTGAAGCATGTATGTGAGGATGTGGCCCAGTGCCATACTGAATGGCCCAGTCATGGGTGTACAAATGCAGCCCCATATGTGCAATGCAGTACCACCCATGTGTAGTGTGTTAGATGTGGTAGTGTGGTGGTCAGGGTACACAGTGTCCATGAGCAGGCTAGCAGTCAATGCAGTGTGCTGCTGCAGAGACATAACACAGCCAGGTTGGCGGGATACAACAACTACGGAGATCGGAGGTGACATTGGGACCGTGTCCCAGGACATAACGTGTGCATGGCAGTACCATGTATGTGTCCACAGGGTTAATACAATGTCCAGCCATGGAGTGGAACCCTGTCGTGAGTGAGAGTGTGTATTGTTGGTAGGTACCCCATTGGCAGGCACGATGCCAGCAACATCTGTGTTGGCAATGCCTGCATGAGTGTTGTATGCTGCATTGAATGTGGATGTAGCCAAACAGCAGAGACATACCACCACACTGTGTGAGGGCCCACACTGCAATGTATGGCAGTCATGTGTAGGTAGCTAGCTGTGGTGTATGTGATGCACCATGAGGACCCACCATGACTGTCAAGTGGTGCACCACACACATGTGAACATAACTACTGTGCAACAGCCTGCACATGTGCCCATACAGCACATGTGCATGGAACAGGAATACCACTGTGGCGTCTGTGAAAAGGCCAGTACCACCATGTCTCTGTGTGGAATAGCATGGTCCCTACCAGTGCGTAAATGTAGCGGAAGTGCACTGTGATATGTGTTGGCATAGTCACGTATACTGTCCATCGTACGGGGTGCCATGCCATCAACTACCTCTGTCAGTGGATGTCGGTAGTACCGGCTGTAGGGCGTATGTACCATGCATGTTGCGATGGTCGTGTGTCTAGGGCGTGGCTAGCAGGGCTGAGAAGCATGGATGTTCAGCAAACAGAGTGGGGATGTCTGTAGGTATAGCACACAGACACATGGAGGTATGGTGCATGCCGAGGGTAGTGTAGGTATGGTATGTGTCGTGTAATGTGTCACCCAGCTATGCGTACTGCATGGCCAAGCATGTGTGGGTACATGGGAGTCCATACTAGGGAAGTGCGTGTTGCTGTCAGTACATGGCAGTAGCAACTGTCCCAGGTGCAATGTACAGTATGACAACACGGCCAGCATGTAACCTGTGGTGTACAGTGTATTCACCGTCGCGTGTCACAATGTGTGTAGCGGTCCCGAACATGGGTATCTGAACATGGATTACCTATGATGCAATGTGTCTCGGGAATATACAGTATGTGTGTAAATCACTGTGTGGTGTGGGAACCACCCACCCGTGTGTGTTGCAGTCCAGGTATGTGCCTGGGAGGTATGATCTGTGTACAATCTGGACTGGCAGGTGTGCTGTGTAGGGCATGGAGGCAGGTCCCAGGCACTGCAGATAAATGACATGCGTGCCGTACTGTGTGTGCAGTGCTTGTGTACAGCACAGTGGAGGGTGTAAGCATTGTCACACATCACTGCATGCTGTGCCTGCCTGTGACAGCCCTGCGGAGACAGACATGTGACACTGCTGCACAGGCAGCATAGCATGTGAAGATGTACATGTGGGCTGCACACCTTAGGCAGATGTCCGCAGGTCATGTGTGCCGCGGTAGTGTGGTTGAACACGACTGTCAGACTGGACAAACACCACATGCCTGCATAAGTACAGTATGACCATAGTCAACAGTCCCAGTGACAGAGTAGGCCAATGTACAGTATCCCTGTGTGCAGACCACTGGCTACTGGACACCTGGCTAGACACACACCCGGAGGGTTAATTCACCATTGAGCCATCACATGTCCCAGTCCATGTGGCCCGTACAATGTCATCACAGGGTGGTCACAATAGCAGGTGGCAAGGCAGACACGGTGTACCAGGTGATGTGTCATGCGTGCATATGTTGAGTAGCACAGCCGTTCACATGTCCGCAACATACTGGTGCCGCGATGTATACTGTTACATGATGTGTGGGACTGCACTGTCACCCACTACAGGGCCATCTGACACAGGTGTGTTGTGACAGGTGTAACCCATGTATGCACAGGATACACACTGCTGTTGTAGGCAGCCATGCTGGTGGCTACCAGTGGTACATGCAGTGGTCATACAGCCATACTGCACACAGTGTTCATGCAGGAATGTCCATTGTTGTGGACAATGTGCTGCTATGTGAAGGTAGGTGTGTGTTGTGAATGTTACACATCCAGATGACACCATCTGGCGCAGTCATGGTTGTCAACACCATAACACACATCCACAGCAGTCAGAACCCAGTCCTGACAATGTGTGTCAGTCACCCTCGTACTGTGTGACATATGTGCACATGGCGGAACACCTCCCACTGTCATCTAAGATGGCTACATGATGGCTGGAATGTGCTGTGGAAATGTACAATGCTGGTAGCCCAATGAAGTACCTGGAATCACACACAGTACGCTATGGCAGCCATGTAAACCATGCCCTACAATGACTGCCCAACAGACACAAACAATGCATTGACATGTGGAACATGTGCACATGACAACCACCAATGAGGTATGTTGCACATATTGATGTACAATTGTCATCTATGGCCATAGCATGGATGCAGACGCACATACCCACAGGTAGTACCACGTGATGTAGGTAGGGGGGCAATGCTCGTGTACATGTGATAGTAGCTGTACAGCCACATGTCCTGCATAGCTGTCATGTAGGGGTAGCTGTGGCATGTGACCGCTGGACATGCCCGTACAATTGACCATGTCCCACAGGAGATGTGTTATGTGTGTACCACATGTGATGTGCCGACAACAAGCTGTGACGTGTACGGCTGCCGTGTACCTGTGTGACATTGTCTGTGATGGGTGCAAAGGCATATCGTATCGTATTGCATGCCCACAAGCCCCACATAGGTGCATAGCCTGAACATACAATACAAGGAGGGTGTGGGATGATAGCAACCACAGGAGGAGATGGTTACGGACGGCAGCCCACAACCACATGTGCGTGTACGTTGTTCACGTCCACGACACATGAGCATCTGAGAGGCTAGCGTTACAGCTGTACAGGGTTGCATGCATATATGTTCAGCAACATCCCTGTGTGTCCCACCACTGGCCCGTGGACCGATGGACACCAACCAAATGTGCAGATATGAGATGTGCACAGCACATCACAGATGCCTACTGTAGAACAGGCTTACCGTGTAGACATGTGCACAGTAGGTCTGCGCCAGCTGCAGTCAAACACGTTATGTGCTGAACCACAGCAATAGTCCAGGCCATGCCACAGATGGACGTGCATGCATCTGTGTATGTATGGCTGTGAATGTCTCGGCATAGCAATATAGCTGTGTCACCGTTGTGAACAACAATATGAATGGGCTGTATGTGTGAGGGTGCGTCATGCGTGTATGGTCAGATCGCCGATACCATCAGTGACCCTGCTATGTGAACATCCCTGTCCCCATACATGGATACCTATGCTGTGCCCAACACCACATTCACAGAGGGAGGGATGGCGGTGTGTAGTGCAGCAGCAGACATGGGGTGGCAGCAGACACTGGATGTACACATATGTGGTACCCACATCAGTGCAGGCAACCATCCATGTGCGGGATAGCGGTGTGTGTCCACATACAGCACTGTGTTGATCAATATCCCAGCACATAGCACCTGCCAGGGTTACAGTGTATGCATGGATGTGTGATACCTGCATGCACCAGACACACCCTCAGCAAGCAGTGTGCAGCATACCTCGCTTGAGGCCAGTGTCCACACCATGGTGATAGACATGTTGAATGTCCATATACACATAGCAATGACATACGGAATGGACAGCCACCCTGCCAATATCGTCAACCCACAGGTGGATCACAGCCCAGTGCCATGTATGTGGCATACCCTGCCATACCATGCAGCCCTGCCCAGCAAGGCTGCATGAGCTATCCTGATCCTACATGGTGCAATGGACAAGCGGCACTCTCACTATCAACCATACACAGCAGTAATGTGGCGGTGATGCACCCTGTGGTGTTACAGGTGCTGTGTGTTGCTCTGGACAATGTGTGTGTGTACATGCTATGCATGGCCTTTCCTGCTAATGTGTCATGGTTACACATTGCCCTATGTCTATCACATGTGCAACACAGGTGAGCTGTGGCAAGTTGTCCAACACCCGTACAGTGCTGTGTGGATGTACATGGCACAACACATGCATGTGCAGGTGTCCATGTGTATGTGTACAGTGCCACTGCTGATGTTCACAATGGCTACAGGCGTGATGTTTACTGACATATACACAGCGTCCAGGTGAACAGTAGCACCGGCGTCACATGGGGACCTATGCCAAGTGATATGGACACAGGTGCAGCCAGGTACACATGTCCACAGCAGGCTAACATCTACATGGTGCGTGTACAGTGTGATGGGGTGGCACACAGATATGATGTGACACCCACTGCTCAATGGTGTGAAGCCAACACATCGGCTGTGTCACTGCCACGATGCCTTTCACAGATTACTGTGCAGATGTCGTACATGTCATAGCAATGTATTTCCAACAGTATGCCAGCACAGCAGTGTAAATGTGACCTGCCACCATCATTATGTCTTACAGATAATGCCACGTTCCCGGCTTCCCGCTTTCAGCCATCAGGAGGATGAGGTGATCATCCCATACCTCCATACAAATCATGCCGTCTTATTCAGTCATGTGCCACAGCAGGCACAGGAGCGACAGGAGATGTGGGAGGAGATGTGCAGGAGGGTGAACAGCCTGGGCGGATACAACCGCAATTATCAGCAGATCCGCAGGCACTGCACAGACCTGATCCGGCATGCAAGACAGCGTGCCGCTGGAATAGCCAGACAACAGCGTGGGACAGGTGGTGGTCCACCAACACAGCCCCACTCACAGCCACAGAGGAGCTCCTGGCCAGTCTGGGGACACCCGGAACAACACACAGAAACTCATCGTCCATCGTGGAGGTGGGTGTCGTGGAAACTATGAGGTGGGAGCTGGCTGGTAAGTCAGTGTTGGATGTTTGTATGATAGCGGCGTGGGAGTGGGTGTCATAGTACAACACATAATATAGCAACACATGCCAGATATATGTCCACACAAGATGCATACTACAGTATGCTATGTTGTGTTACCAGACATGTGCATAGCAGATGCGAACTCACAGATGCATGATGTGACATGCACAGTGCTGACTGTGGCGATAGTAATGGATAATGTGTATACCTTTGTGTCATTCCTTTACAGATTCGTCTGGCGTGTCGCAAAGACAAGGGTCTGTCGCAGGTAAGTCTGTTGCTAGTCAAAGGCATGATACAGTGTATTGATATTCCCCATGTGTCCAGGTATGACATGCACACCTGTGTGTGCCCCAGTCACGGTATACAGGCTGCACCACCCGACACACACAGCACCCATGTACAGTAGATACAACCGTTAGCGTAGAGTGGTATGACACCACACAACCTATTGGTGTGTTATGTGCAGTCAGCTATGCATACAATGTTGTCGGTGTTCCACAATGGCTGCATGTGTAGTATGCATTGGTATGCCTCTGCAGTATGCACACAGTACCACATAGTGAGCTGTGATCTGGCCAGAGCACAGGTGTTACCAATGTGACCTATGCCCCTGCATTGGGTGCACACGTTGTGACATGGCACATACCATGTCCCATGCACGTGGATGTCTGTCTGCAACATTTTCACACCATGACATGACCTATGCACGACATGGCAGACATCCACACTGTCTGCATATCCGTAGGGAATGTGACACCTTACACTAGTATGTTTGTATGTGACATGGGCCACCACAGGGCCGTGTGCACGATGTCCACCACACACAATTGTCAATGACCCAGACAGACAAGGCCATGGCCGATACCTATAGGCATGTTGTCACACAGTACATCCACAGTGGGTATTCACTGTTGCACCCTGTACACACATAGTGGCCTCATCACTGTAGTGGACCCCTGGACATGCGATGTGATACACCAGTGACATGGAATGCCTGTCCACAGCTACTACAGGTGCCACCATTGTCCACCATATATGTGCTGCTGAGCAGCTGAACTGATTGTCAGACATGGCAATGTAATGCGTCCAGGTCACGCATCGCACAGAAACATACCTGTGTCCTGCTACTGTGCAGTGGCACAGTGCCTGCACTCCACACTGTACAGCTATGTATACAGCTCACACCAACCGCACCTGCACAGACATCCCTGTTACCCATACATTGTATCTGTAGACTGTACACATAACACTGCACTGTGACAGCTGTTGTGATGTGGTGCATGTGGTGGGACACCATTGTCACATGTCCACATGATACCGCACATGTTTGCAGTGTACATGACATAGTGTCGGCAGCCATGTGTAGTGTCAACTCGCCCGTGGCCACACGGTGTATCACGGTGATGCATGCAAACTACCATGAATGTGTGTACTGCATGCCTAATAAAAGACACCTGCCTGTTGTAGTGTACCCACCAGGGCATTGTGCATACTGCCACTATGAATGTCTGGTCTGCATTCACTGGTCTGTGCTGTGGGAATGCTGCATGCCACCTGCACTATCACATGCATGATGTGTCTGTGTGTGTGTGTGTGTGTGTGTGTGTGTGTGTGTGTGTGTGTGTGTGTGTGTGTGTGTGTGTCTGTATTGTAACGGATGGTATGTCCTTGTATTGACAGGTGCTGTAGGTGAGTTCCCCTCCTGCGGGCCATCTGAGGCTAGTGTCCACACAGATACTAGTGGTGATGACCATGTGCATGAGGCACAGGCAGGGTCGTCACAGGCAGACACTGTGCCATTGGAGAACATCACACTTACGTCCCATTCATCCCTGCACACGGTTCAGATGCCGACACATACCCCAACACCATTGCCCATAGATGGCGGTCAGTCAGCGTCTGTTGGCACCGAGCAGGAATGTGCGGTGGCTGCAGAAGGTGTGGCTACACACGATGTTGCCAGTGCAATGACTGGTGCAGTGCCACACAGGCATGTGGCAGGTGCTGCTCGTAGGGGAGCACCGCTAGACATACACCTGCCGTACAGGGTGCAGCAGCTGGTATAACCAGACGCATGTTCCAGACTGTAATGGCGGCACAGGCACGTGCCGAGCGGCAGAACCTGGAAGGGCAGAGGCTGCAGAGGTCTGCAATCCGTTCCTTGAATGACAACATCCAGTCATTGGCGAATGCCCAACAGCATCTTGCCGATGTTCTGGATAGGAGATTGGGTGAGATGGCTGGGATCCTCGACCGAGGCATGGCCATCTGTGAGCGTGAGCTGTCTGTGCTGGAACACATGGTAGGGGTGAGGCATAGGGCGCGTGGGTGTGGGCCAGTAACACCAACAGGTGCAGGTCAGCGTGTGCGTGCCACCTCCCATGCCCACCCACACAGTGCTGGTAGCAGCAGCAGTGCAGCTGCTACTACACCAACCACACCAGGACACAGCAGGCCACGTGGGCGTGGCCCTGGGCGGCCCGGCGTGGGCACGTTACCAGCGGACATGTGACATCGGAGAGTGGACAGTCTGTATCTCCGCCCGGTAGTGCCCGTGCGACCCCAGGCAGGCGGGTCACGCGTCGCCAGGCGGACACAGTGAGCCGTAACACCTGCACTGTACAGTCTGGGGCTGTCAAGCATACCTCGTGTAGGCATCACAGATGACTGAACCATGTACACACATACCCACACACAGCAAACACAACTGTAGGGCTCCACCACATCCACATGCAATCTACACAGTCATGCCCAGTCAATGCACAGGCCCTTACACACACACATGATGTCATCCATTGGTACAGCCCATGCCTGTGGCACTATATCACCCTGTGCATATGATGAAGTCTCTGCCGCAGAACTGTGAGCTACACCATCGGTGCACGGTTATGCAAACATATTCTGATGCACAGGGTGGACAAGATAGTGAGAGGTGTATGTGATACCTGTGTCCGCATAGTGCGTGATGTGTATGTTGTGGTGTGTGTGTATGGCTGGTGACAGGTGTGTATGTGATGTGGGCTGTGCACTGACATCATGCAGCAGACATACCATGTAGGGCAGGTGCAGCATTCATTGATCTGTGTACACAGTATGCGTGGTGGTTACATGTGTAGCACCATGTTGGTTCAGTTAACCCGTATGACAATGATGGTGTGCTTGCATGTGCCTACTGGGAGCACTGTTATTAGTTCCCCACGTGTAGTCATGGGGTACCCACAGGCATGTCTGGCAACATCAGCATAGTACAGGTACCCGCAACTGGCATGGACCCCTACATAGGTACATAGGTGCACATGTACATACCAGGCTATGTGCCCTACGACATGTGGAGACCTCGCATGACTGTGTGTGGCTGCTAACACCCCTTAGGATGGGGATGCCACATGCATCAGTCCCCAGTCCCTCGTCCAGCACTGACACACGGATGATGCCTGGCGCATAACTATGTTCACACATCCACACATCATGATTACTCCTGGGCGAAGGCAGTCAGGGCCTTTCCTTAACATGGGCTGGCACTCCTCTCCGTGTCGTAGGGGGTCTCTGGCCGTTGACCCTGTTCCCCCAGCATGTCCCACTCATCTTTGTGGTGAGGTGTCTGACAGTCGCTTCTGTGCCCGTGTTTGCCTGGAGCCTAGGAGGTGGAATATGCCCATGTCACCCAGGTCGGACATGGCCGTGTATGCCAGGCACAGATCACCACAGAGCAGATGTGCTGGGAAGGTATACAGCTGGAGTCCCCTTGGTCGTGCAGCTTGTGACACATGTCCTAGCACCGTCATCCCTGCATTGTGGAACATTTGTGGTCCTTCTGAGTGCTGCAGGTGTCAGCTTAGGTACAGGCCAGATGTGCCATCGTGCGCAGTCATTGCTCTGGTGTGTGATGTGTACAGGGGTACAATGAACACCCCTGATGTGGATGCGATTCCTTCCAGACTAGGTGGCCACAGTGGAATGCCTTCACACACACATTGCCATTGTGTGTGTTGACAGAGGTTACCGACAGGTGTGGTACCCATTTCCATGAACATGTCCACCATTTTGAATGGCCTACCACCTACATGTTACATTGGGCGAACATGTCCTTCACACTGGGTAGGTCTGCACCTTCTCTGGCATGTAGCAGCAGGCCATGGCTCTGGCACCAGTTATCCATGTCTATTACGCCCTAGGTGGATGTCCGTGTCACATGGGGTGTTGGGTATGGTGGCTGGTGTGTAGCCATCTGCATACCTTGTCTGCCACAATCCCCTATGATTGCATGCACATTTGAAGGTCGAATGCCGTATGGCAGGGGGCCCAGGACTGAGCCCTGTGGGCCTCCACTGGAGACCAGATATGAGTGTGACACGGCACCAGGAACACCAACCCTGTGTGGTGTGACCTCCAACCTTTCTGAGAACCATCGGGTGACATATGTCCCCACATGTGCGCTGGCAAGCCTTTCCTTGAGTCTCATGTGGAGTGTACTCTGAGCGCTCCCACCAGGTCATGGTACTGTGTGCAAACCCGCGTATCCCCATCAATGGCCTTGGTGACCACTCCAGACAGGACGAGCAGGTTCGGGAGGCAGGATCCACCCTTGACTATGTTGTTGTGGGTATGTTCCGGTATTGGCTGTACACTGCTGTCTGTATCCATGGGCACCTGTATGGACCTCCACACAGCTTTGCAGACAAGGCTTGTCAAGCTGATAGGGTGTGGCTGTCTACAGTCCAGAAGAGCACTACCCTGGCATAGTGGGACCACAGATGCCATATGCCATCCATCGGGGACATAGCCCATAGTAAGGCTAACATGACACAGTGGCCTCATGTGTGGGTCGAGGGCTTCAATGAGGATGGGTAGCACACAGCCAGGGACACCATCGGTGCCCATTGGTGCTGTGTCAACCGCCATAGACTTATGAGATCACTCCAGGCCATATGAGATGTTTTGGAGGCTACACTCTGGTGGGATGGATATGTCCCCTCTTGGGGGGGGGGTGGATGTATGCATGGAACATGTCCGCTGGTTTGTAGACAATGTCTGTGGGTGCAGTGACCGTTGTACCATTCTGGACCATTTCCGGCCAAGTCTGTGTGCCCCCAACCATGTCCTTACCACAGTTAGGGAAGGCCCTATGGTTGTCTCATGTGCCCTCTGCAGTACCACTCCCACAAGCGGCCGTGGATGATTGTATGTGTGGCCGTATGGTGACGCCGGTATGAATGGGAGATGGTTTCCCTGGTACTGACATTGCTCTGTCATGTATTAGCTCCAACTGTTGATGTACAGCTTGTCAGTGGCTGGGGTCCACCACACCATGTGCCTACCTGTGGTGGACAAGGTCCTGATGTTATCATGTTTGCCTGTTGCAGACATGCATGGGGTGCTCAGAGAAGGCATTCGTAAGGCGGTTGGCAGTCTGGCCTGTGTTCAACACTGGCATGGAGGACTTGTAGGGTACCACACGGTCGTATGATGTGTGTGGTTTGTTGTGGAGAGGTCATCACTTAGGTCCCCATGCGGTGTTGGGTGCAGGATGTGGATGACCAGTGGATCCACTATATGGTCTGGCATCACCATTGAGGGCTGTACATCCTGTGTGGGGCATATCCTCACCATGTGTGATGGGCAGAACTGTCAGACACCTAGTGTGTATGGTGCATGGCTGTTTAACAGTGGCCAGGTGTGGGAACACCTGGGAACGGTGGCGTAGTGTGTTGTGCCATGGGTAATGTTCCCAGTCTATGTATGGGTGGTTCATGTCACCCAATACGGTGCTGTTGTGAGAGCATGCACACTCACCAGTGTCCTCAGGACGTCTGTGCAGGTATCCTGTGTTTGGGAGGGTTGTCTGTAGCATGCAACAAACTGTAGGCCAGTCCTACAACTGGTTAATTGCACCTAGATATTCCCAGCTGCAACGGCCATGTCTGTGGCATGGTCGGGTTGCTGTTGTGTGGCTGGACACACACGACGGTCCACATTCCGCCACCCATGCCGTCGCACCATGTGTATGCATGTCTGCTCTGTGCCGAGTCTAAGTGTCTGAGCATGCCCAGTAGGCAGCTGTGTAGATAGACACACAGCACAGTGCACACCGCCCGACTGCAGTTATACCCGGGTGCATGCCTGTATCCCCATAGCGGCCACGTCTGTGGCATGGCCAGGTTGCTGTTGTGTGACTGGACACACGACGGTCCACATTCCGCCACCCATGCCGTCGCACCATGTGTATGCATGTCTGCTCTGTGCCGAGTCTAAGTGTCTGAGCATGCCCAGTAGGCAGTGATGTACTGATCAGTAGTTACTTGGTATTCCCGACTGCAGCACTAACGTGTTACTGTACGGCGACCTTGGGATGGTAACAGGCTGCGTGACTGCGCACTCTGACATATTTCGATCGGGCACATTCCCTCTGCAAATGATACACCACGCGTAGGGATATGGCTCCTGACAGCGCTATGCTCAGTAAACTTCGGTAGCGTTCTGTAAATGCTTCATACTGTAGTGTGTTCATGTAGATAGGCGTAGGTTCGTCTCCCTTCCGTGTGTGTGTGTGTGTGTGTGTGTGTGTGTGTTTCCAGCTGCCTCTGCGAATGAACATGCTTTTAGACGCTTCGCAACACATACCTTGGCTATTGCCAGCTATTGTCTTGCGGGTGATGTCACCAGCCTACAAGTATGCCTCTGACAGCGCTCTGCTCAGTAAACTCGGTAGCATGTTCTGTAAATGCTTCATACTGTAGTGAGTTCATGTAGATAGGCGTAGGTTCGTCTCCCGGCCCTTCCGTGTGTGTGTGTGTGTGTGTGTGTGTGTGTGTGTGTGTTTCCAGCTGCCTCTGCGGATGAACATGCTTTTAGACGCTTCGCAACACATACCTTGGCTATTGCCAGCTATTGTCTTGCGGGTGATGTCACCAGCCTACAAGTATGCCTCTGACAGCGCTCTGCTCAGTAAACTCGGTAGCGCGTTCTGTAAATGCTTCATGCTGTAGTGAGTTCATGTAGATAGGCGTAGGTTCGTCTCCCGGCCCTTCCGTGTGTGTGTGTGTGTGTGTTTCCAGCTGCCTCTGCGGATGAACATGCTTTTAGATGCTTCAAAACACATACCTTGCCTACCAGCAGTCATTCCTCGGTTGTTGTTGCCACCCACCTGTACATGTGCCTCTGCTGGTGCTGTACTCGGTGGTCCACGTGGCGCATACCATACCTGTGTTATGTACGTTTGTGCGGTTGAGTATGTGGGGTGTGGTCAATCATCATCGTGCCACATGTGTGTGTGTGTCCAGGCTCCCAGCTGCATGGGTTCATACGGTATGGCTCTGAGTTTTACGCGGAACACCCATAACCTGGCGCCATCCTTCTGTTTTTGGATGGCGGGACGCGCCTTCGTGTACTACTTGTGTGCTTGTTCTGGTCGGCGACCTCCGTAGCGTGTTCTCCACGTGCACCCTACTATGGTGTTGTGGGGTGCTGCTGTGTACATTACACTCACGGGCCTGCCGGATGTGTCCGTCTGTATCTCTTTCTTTGTATATCTATGTACCTATGTTGTGGGCGTACCGCTGCTCTACCATGGACAGCTGTCTTCCCCATGTATCGCATATCGTCATGGCTGACACATATAACTGTGGTACGTTGCATATCCACACATTGTCCATGCACCGTCCGTATTCCAGAACACCTCATAGACATCTGCTGGATTACGTGGCAGACAGCTATCCTTGCTGTCCTGACACTGTACCCATAGACGACATACACCTTGTGTGTAGTTGCCTATCTATGGTGTGTGTATGTCTAACTGTGCTGTATGCATGGCCGTGTGTGTGTCCCGCTATAGCCATGTGTGCAGCTGTCGCCACTATGGGTATCCTTGTGGACCGCTGTTACATGGGCACATCTGAACATACCTGCAGACTGTACTACCCCTCCGACGGCAGCGGCCTTAGATCGTCCGCTGCCCTAGGCTGTGGGGCTACATGGCGCACGCCAACACAACACATGGTGCACCCATCTTGGTATACCTCGTGACACGCCTACTAGACAGGTGGCCCTACTAGGCGGCGCCCTGGGCAGCCGCAGGATTGGCGTATGCCTACGGCCGGCTTTGGGCACATCACAAGGCAAGCGTCTACATTCGGTGTTTTACGACGTCTAGATTATAACACCACAGGAGGGACCTCCTCAGCTATGCTGAAGAATGCGGATGTGGATAGATTAGTAGGTGGAGGGTTGGCCACACACCAGGGCTGACCGATGGATAACTGCTGAGGCATCTTTTGAGAGGCAGGTGGAGCAAACACCCGTAACGGGAATGTAGTGTAGATACAGATGTAGGGTTAACATACATTTGTCCACTCTGTCGGTTCTGTACCGTTGTATTACAGTGATATGCTATGCATATCTTCCATAGACATTGTTAGGTCTTTGGTTTTTGAGGATTCGACATAGTACAATATCATACTACGGAAATACGGAAAAACTGCAAAACCGTGGAAAACAAACAAACCAGCAACCTGCGGCAAGATTACTCCCCGTAGTTCGACACAACACAAGTCTTCGTAACGTTTAAACAGTTTATTAAAACATGCAACGTTTTCGTTGCTTTCACAACTTCTTCGGAAAAAAGCAAATTCTTAAACTGTTCACAATCAACAATGTGAGATTTAAGAACTCGTTAAGACTCACATTGTTGATTGTGAACATTTTTAGAATTTGCTTTTTTCTGAAGAAGTTAATGAAAAGCGTTGCATGTTTTAATAAACTGTTTAAATGTTAAGAAGACTTGTGTTGTGTCAACTCGGGACTATTCTGCCGCAGGTTGCTGGTTTGTTGTTTTTCATAGTACAATATCATGTAATACGTGTGTTCATAGGATGCTTTCTGAGATGTTGACATGTGTGTGTGTCGTTAGCAGTGCGTCTGTGCTTTCTATGCTGTGGCTACATGTTCATTGTTCGCATAGAAAGTGACAAATGGAAGTGTAAGGGTGGATATTTAAAGCCTGGATGCTTCCATGTTATGTGTAAGTCTCCACGGGGCCTACGGGTGATAAGCGCATACATGTCTATGAAGAACCTTTGGATACCATATGTGACCTGTCGTGGACGAAATGTTTAAGTTGACTGTTCCATCTACCTATGTGTGACATGGTTTGTGGCCATAGGGTGCCAGCGAGTCTTTCTTGTTCATTGGGTGTTTTCCATGGTCAATTGACATCAATCCTATTAATTCACTGAAGGATGTCTTTCATTGGTGGGAACGCCATAGTTTGGCCATCGTATGTCTTTCCCAGCCGACGTTGATATTGTGCCATTGGTATGTTTCCACAGGTCACCCATCTGTTCCACTGTATGGGCGTGTGATCCCCATTTATGTGCTGGCAGATTGAGTGCTGTATGCGGGTATCTGCCCAGCGGTCTGGCTTTGTATGGGGAGTGTCTACTGTAGTCCCTATCTGTATTTCCTGGGTTATGCCTTGCAACAGCTGTGGGATTCCCCCAGGTTTGCAGCTATGGGTGCCATCTTGGCCGTACGTTTGTCCATCCATGGGAACTGCCTACTGGACACTAGTATAGGGCTGTACACATTTCACAGCTGCATTCTGCATTTTCCGGTGGATGATTGGCATTATTAGTGCGGAGTAGCGCATATGCCATGGCCACGTCCCGCACACGGGGCGGGACAGCGAATCATCTGTCAATACACACCGTGACCCATTTTGCATACCCACGATCACATGTCTGCAACCCTCGACAGTACGCATTGCACACCCTCCATGTGTGCGGAAATGGGTTGTGAGCATGCGTGTATGGCCGCAGCAACCTGGGGAGTCCTATTCATATGTCCTGCATTTCATGGACAGTTGTCATCACCCTTGAAGACGCTTGTGGTGCATATATCTACCTGTGCCGTAGTCACGGCTGTCACCTCTTCTGGGTCACACGATCGCAGCCTGTTGCCAACACTTAAGGAGAAATTTTTGGGTCCTGCAATGGACACCGATGTGCATATGTAAAGTGTAGAACATGTTGGACTGTGTCCATTCGGCCAGTGGGTTTGACTGCTGCCGTATGTTCCCCAGTCGCGGATGTCTGTTTGCCTACCCATATTATGTAGTGCTACGGAACCCGTGTCCTTCCACAATTAACCCATATGGTGTTACTGTAGTACTGCAGGTTGGCAACTGCTTTAAGTAATCCTCAGAGGTACCATTGTGAACTATCCGCCACTGTATTGTCATTATAACACAGTACATGTAGAACCTATTTATTCATGAAAGGATGTTATTTATGTGTGGGAACGCCATAGTTTAACCATAGTATGACCTTCCTAGTTGACGTTGTTGGTGTGCCATTAATATGTGTTCCACAGGTCGCCCGTATGTTCCGCGGAGTGGAAGCGGGTGATCCCCACATACTTGCTAGCACCTTGGTTGCTGTGTACGCCGGGATTCGCACGGCAGGATAGATTTCTATGGGGTGTGTCTACTGTTGTTTCCATCTGTATTTCCTGTGTTATGCCTTACTACGGCTGTGTGATTCCACCAGGTTCGCTATTATGGGTGCCATCTTGTCCGTACGTTTGTCCATCCTTGGGAAATGCCTACTGGACACTGGTGTACGGCTGTACCCATTTCACAGCTGCATGTAGCATTCTCCGGTGGATGATTGTCAGTATTGGTGGGTGGTAAGGCATGTTCTGTACCCACATCCCTCCCACGGGGCGGGACAATGGATCATCTGCCAATCATCTCCAACACCCATTTCTGCATACCCACGATCCCATGGCTGCAACCCTCGACAGTACCCATTGCAAATCCTCCATGTGTGCTGGAATGGGATGTGGACGCACATCTGTGGACTCGACAATCTGTGGATTTCTGTGCATATGTGCCGCATTTCATGGAGAGTTGTCAGCAACCTGGAGCACGCTGGGGGTGCATATATGTAGGTGTGCCGTAGTCACGGCTGTAGTTCATCTTGGTCTTCGTTCGCACCTGGTTGGCGTTGCAATAGGACAAATTTTTGGGTCCTACAATGGACACAAATGTGCATATGTAAAATGTAGAACATGTTGGACTGTGTCCATCTGGCCAGTGGTTGTGACCGCTGCTGTATGTTCCCCAATCGCGGATGTGTGTTTGAATACACATATTATGTTGTGCTATGAAACCCATGTTCTACTACGATTAACCCAAATGGTATTGATGTAATGCTGCAGGTTGGCAACTGCTTTAAGTAATCCTCAGAAGGCCCAGTAGGACATATCAGCCACTGTATTGTCAATATGAAACAGCCAGAACATGCATACCCTATTTACTCATTGAAGGATGTTCGTTATATGCGGGAGCGCTAGTGTTGAAACATCGTATGACCTTCCTAGTTGAGGTTGTTAGTGTGCCATTAGTATGTGTTCCACAGGTCGCCCATTTGTTCCGCAGTATGGAAGCGAGTGATCCTCATGTTGTTGCTGGCAGATCGAGTGCTGTATGCGCCGGTATTCGCACGGCGGTCTGACTTTGTATGGGGAGTGTCTACTGTAGTCCCTATCTGTATTTCCTGTGTTATGCCTTACTGCAGCTGTGTAATTCCACCAGGTTTCCAGTTATAGGTGCCATCTTGGTCGTACACTTGTCCATCCATGGGAATTGCCTACTGGACACTGATATAGGGCTGAACACATTTCACACCTGCTTTTAGCATTATCCAGTGGATGCTTTGCATCATTAGTGGGGACTAAGGCACGTGCTATACCCACAGCCCTCCCACGGGGCGGGACAACGGATTATCTGCCAAACAACACCGAGCCCCATTTTTGCATACCCAGGATCCCATGGCTGCAACCCTCCACGGTACCCATTACACATCCTTCATGTGTGCGGGACTGGGATGTGGACGCACTTCTATGGACACGACAATCTGGGGATTTCTGTTCATATGTCCTGCATTTCATGGGCAGTTATCATCAACGTTAAACACGCTGGTGGTGCATATGTCTAGCTGTGCCGTAGTCACGGCTGTCACTCTGTCTGAGTCGATCACAGCTGGTCGATATTGCAAGCGGAACAATTTCTGGAGTCCTACAATGGACACCGATGTGCATATGTAAAGTGTAGAACGTGTTGGACTGTCACCATCTGGCCAGTGTTTTTGACTGCCGCTGTATGTTCCCCAATCGCGGATGTCTGCTTGACTACCCATATTATGTATTACTTGGCCTATCTATATCCACGTGCCAGTAAGCGGAAATACAGCAAACCTTGCGTCCTGCTCATCTTCATAAAAGACATTATTGAACATATATCGGCCAAAACAGACAATGACAAAAACGATACACTCCACAGTCAAAAGATACTGAGCTCTTTCACCCACTAACATGGGGCATCGTCAGAGTACGAAATACATTACATAGTCGTCCCTTATACACTTCCTTCAGAGTCAGTTTAAAGTCAATTAATCAATAAACCTGCTCATAGTTAAGTGGACAGTGCTCCAAGTCTTGATGATAGCGTGACATATACAAATCAGTGTTGCATACATTACTTAATGGAAACAATAATACGACAACAATGTGTTAATATAAATACAATATTGGTCAATACAATCAGTATATTGAAACATAGTTGATAATTGTTGTGAGTAAACCTTAGAATGTAGTGTGTTGATCAGGATATTGTATATCAATGTGTATAATTGTAGCATTACGATTCCAAAGCATGGAATCAATATGTACAATTTAAGCATATATTTTATAATTATGAATGTAAATGAGTCACAAAGTTACATATGAATATGACTGTATTATAACTATATCAATATGAAATGGAATAAACTGTAGTTGTTTACATCTTGTTTTCAACTGACAAATCTATGTCCATGCGTCATATATACGGGCCGTCGGACTGCTGTGTGTAGATATATACATGTGAACCCCTCATTTCATACCTTTCTTTGTTACTGTCTGTGGATTACCTGTGTACACACATCAATTACCATGCCATACCTTTCCACTGTACAGGTTCTGGTTGGCCCTTACTCTTGCTGTGTGTTACATTGACCATTGTCTATCTGGCAATTCGCTGGCGTGTCATGTGTGACCTTCTTGCTACTTTAGGGACCTGATCCCATAATTGTGACATGCTTCCACTGGCCATATATCTGTCTGTCGTCTGGGATCTGTGTGGAACCAGTCCTTTCAGGACACTTGCTATTGTTGTTCTTCTTTGGTTACATATATGAGTACTTTGGTATGTTGTGCTATTATTGTGTGTGGAGAATTTCTCCACGGGCCTCTGCTGACACTGGACATATATCCAGCTAGACTAGCCCGTTCAACAAGTGTGAGCCAACTGAGCGCCAATTAAATGCGGGGGCACCTTCTGACAAGTGGGTCGGGTTACTGATGCATAACCGTCATCAATCCATACTACTAACACATACGTTATTCTATCCACAGTCTATGTTTGTCTCATCACATCCCGTGTGTTTCTCACTATTTCTAACGGTACTTTACATGGCATTGCCCGATTCCATACTTTCAGAGGCTAACATTTTTGAGACATGTCTGGTTGTCGTGGAGGACACATCCTTAACCTTCCCTGCTTGAGTGGATCACACACGCACACTTTCGCATTTCCTAATTGTGGGTTACGCGCAGGCGCACATGCATATCCGTATTCTGTTTATATATGTTTACTGGGTCTGTGTGGTTACGTGGTGTGTGTTAGTTGTGACTATTCGGGTAACATATCTCTGATCCGGTTGACGGACGTGTGCAGAACGCACTTACACCTTTATACATGTAACAGTCTTTGCAGTATGGGCGCATTACGTACACGTTCACATGTATATGTTCTATAGTCGTAATTCAAGCGTGACTGCATTCACGTTTGCGGTTACTGTGACCACTACACGTTAGCTGTTCGGTGTCATTAATATGCATACCCATGGTACTTAGCTACATTTACATATCCCCCCCCCCCGCACTCACGCACGTCACAGGCATCCATTCTCCTGCTGGGAAAGGTGCGGTACTGCATGTTAAACATTCCTTATTCCCTCTCGCTCATGGCCCAGGATGCATATGTCGTGACCGCAGGGATGTTCAGATCACAGGTGCTTATATCCCCTACGCATACAGGCCTGCGATTGTCAGGGTGTTCCTGTGGTGCTTTGGGTTTGGTCTTGTCCGCCCAGTGTACGGAACTGCCCTGATCGTGTATGAATGTTAGATGAGTCACATGGGCACGGTTTGTCCGTGTCTATGATACCATGTCACCCCAATTATTCATAACCGTGTGCTGATTGGCGGTGTACCCGTTGTAGATCTTGTTATACTAATTGCACACCGTCTGGTCGAACGGACCTATTTCCATTACTAACCCTCGGTATGTATGACCTGTGTCGCAATATTACATGGGTTTAACATTGCGTGCCGGCTTTCACTGAGCCACAGCCATGTCCGTTGCTTAGTTTGGGCTGGTTCCGCTCTGCTACACACATTTAACATGGCGGAACAGGTTGAACAGCTCAGCCACGGGGACATCGGGCTCTCCGTCGCTGTTTAGTATTGAATCGCTATGTTGACTTTGTTTCACAAAGCGAGACAGTGTCGACATTGGTAACGGACATCTCGCGATGCGTCCGCACCGCCGCGGGTGCCGTAGGTCTGCGTTTGGGTGGCGGACAGGCATTATGCTGTGCCATTATGTCTGGGAATATATGGTTTCTTGCCATAGGTGATATGGCATACTAGCAATGACCTGCGTCTGGGTGTGGGTACTGCTGTATTTACCCACGGCAAGAGTGGCCTTAGGTTAAGTGGTGCCCTAGGCAGAAGGACTCCATGGTGCCACCGCCACATCACCCACTACCCCCCTCCTGGTCTACCTACACCAAATAAAGTCTGGAAAGGTGCCCCGAGTAGAGCAACGCCCTAGACGGCTGCCTAGTTGGCCTATGCCTAAGGCTGGCCATGTGTGTGGTCCCTCGGGCATCGGACTCGGGAACGCGCCACGTCTGCCGTGGGTATGTCCAGCATTACCCACATCCGGCCGTGGTTTATTGCTATGATGTTCCATGTGTACAGTGGTGCCGGTTACCATACATATGCCTTTCTCAAAAGCCGATGTCACACTTCTGAACACTACTGTGGTCTCCTTTAAGGCCCCTGAGCCAGTGGTGAACATTACTCAAACCGCTGAATCACGTACATATGCCTTCCACCAGCACCTACAGGACTGCATGGATCAGGCAATCACATACAAAACCGAGACTCTTTGTACCAAAGACAAGCATCCAGTCTGGTGGACCCCAGCCATGAACAAGCTCTACAGCGACAGGAGGTAGCTACTACAAGTTAAAGCGGAATACTTGTAAGGTAAGACACCCTTGCTCATTATATGTGAAGAACTACAAGCTGTCATGAAATCATCCAGGGGAAATTCAACAGAGAAATTAACAAGGACTCAACAGACAATCATAAGGCCTTCTTTAGCTATGTTGGACACCTGGGAGGACACTCCCAGATATGCTCAGACTGGGTTCAGAATGATGTGAAGATGACTGAACCTACACACATTGCCAACATACTGGCTGACAGGTTCGGTGCTAACTTTTCCCCCCTTCCCCCCCACATGGAGAGATATCTATACCAGAGGATTGTAGATCCTGGAACATCTGTAACGCACAGGTGGGAAATGCTGTCTCCAAGGCAGTAAACACAGCATCCATGGGACCAGATGGTGTCCCAGCTGTGTACTCCATGAACTCTATGGGGAATTAAACCCACAGTTAGGACAGCTGTTTAATCTTAGCCTCACCTCAGGATACGTACCCAAGTAGTAGCACAAGGCGACTGTAGTCACACTTCACAAGGATGGTGCCTCCACTGACCCTGGTTATTACCATCCCATTAGCTTGACAAGCCTTATCTGCAAAGCCATGGAGAAGGATCATAATGGAACTCATAGATAAAGACATAGGGGACTTGCATACTTTGGATCCAACCCAGTTTGGCTTGGTCAAAGTCAGATCATGCCTTTTACACGTGTTTGACTTTGTAGGATCAGTCACCAAGGCCATTGATGAGGGTAAAGCAGTCCATACAGCCTACCTCAACCTGGCAAAGGCCTTGGACACCATACCCCCTCGGGTATCATTGATAAACCCGTCAGCTTGAGCGTAAATCCATACATCACCATATGGGTTTGCAAACTGGCTAAGTCACAGAACCCACACGGTCATAGTTGCTGGCACCATGTCATACTCACAGCCGGTCACAGGTGGTGTCCCACGGGGCTCAGTCCTGGGTCCACTATTTTTCAGCATCTACATTTCCAAAGTACAAGCAAACACAGGGGGGTTATGGCTGACAATGTTTGCAGATGACTGCAAACTGGGTGCCATAGTCGGACACACATCTGACACAGATATCCTTCAGGAGGGCCTCACAGATGTGGATAAGTGGTGCCAGAGACATGGCCTACAGCTAAATGCCAGGAAATGCATAGTCATACCCTTCGGGAAGAACAAGGTTACCCCTAGCTACCATATAGGTGGCAATCCACTGAGCACAGAGGGAGTTACCAGGGATCTGGGGACCCAGGTTGTTGTTAACCGTTAGATTCGACACACACGTTGCTAACGTAGTTAGGTAGACCTTCAACATTGCCCACATCATCATGAAGGGATTCACATCTAGATCAGGGAGGTCATTGTCCCCTTGTACTCATCACTCATTTGACCTATGATTGGGTACAATGCCCGTTCAGAATGTATCTGACCCGACACCTGCAGCAGCTGGAAAGGCCCCAACAGTTCATCGACAAACAGATGCAGGGTCTCAGGAATATGTGTTATGCTGACCGACTGAAAGAATTCCAGCTGTATTCAGTCGCATACCACTTGCCCAGAGGTGACCTGTGCCTGGCATACAAGGCCATGTTGAACCCAGATCTGATGACTATGCTTCACCTAAAGAATTTAGATCCCTCAGAACCACAAGGGCAGGTGGCGTACACCTTGACACTGTCATTAATAGAACGTGCTGGTGGGACAGATTCATCACCCAGACACTCACTATGCTGTGGAACAACATCCCAGTACATGTGAGGCCGAGCACGTCGCTGGCCTTGTGTTAGTATTTTGACAAGGATGTCTGAATTGATTTATTTAACTAACCTTCTAAATGAATATTTACTTTACCACATTGTGAATCTTTACATTTCGTTGATCTATTTTACATTAGTCATAATCATACGGTTTATCTCTATATATTATGGTTCATTTATATTACTAGGTGTCTGTAGTTCTTTTAATATATTGGCACAATCCGTAGAACATATATATGTAGCTTAAACAGTCAGACATTTGGAAAACATTATGTTGGTTCTTCTTTCATATATATACATATATTTTTATTTTTCTATGAAGAATGTACCTTTTGAAGCAATGTCTGATGTACTCACTGTGTGGAATCTGTAACCCAAGTAAAGTTTGTTTGCTTGTTTGCCTTTAAGGCATTTAATTAATACTTAGCACATCTAATTTAATGACCAATTAAGGGTTTTAAATGTAGTAGGTTGGACTGCATTGTATGTATTCTGAATAAGTGTGCTTATGAAGCAGGCGAAAAGAGCTTCAATAAACTATGGTGACTGCATTTAATTCCTGGTGGGCTCTGAGTGGTCACTGGCGGTGTCTACAGTACCTCATCTTTGCTTTGGACTTTCTCAGCTGGTTGTCTGTGTTTTTTGTATGGGGAATGTCAAGTGTAGTCCCTATGTGTATTACCTGTGTAATGCCTTACTGCGGCAGTGTAATTCCACGGGTTTGCAGTTATGGGTGCCATCTTGGTCATCGCTTGTCCATCCATGTGAATTGCCTACTGGACACTGGTATAGGGCTGTACACATTTCACACCAGCATTTAGCATTCTACGGTGGATGCTTTGCATTAGTAGTGGGGAGTAAGGCAGGTACTATGCCCACATCCCTCCCACGGGGCAGGACAACGGATTATCTGCCAGACAACACAAAGCCCCATTTCTGCATACCCAAGATCCCATGGCTGCAACCCTCGACAGTACCCATTACACATCCTTCATGCGTGCGGGACTGGGATGTGTACGCACATGTATGGACACGTCGATCTGGGTATTTCTGTTCATATGTCCTGCGTTTCATGGACACTTGTCATCAACCTTAAACACGCTGGTGGTGCATATGTCTAACTGTGCCGTAGCCACGGCTATAGCATCGTCTGTTGTTTGGAAACGTCTGGAGTGAGTTATGTGAAAAGGTATTTTAGGGTCCTTCAATGGACACCAATGTGCATATGTAAAGTTAGATGTTGCTGGACTGTGTCCAACTGGCCAGTGCTTTTGACTGCTGCTGTATGTTCCCCAATCGCGGATGTCTGTTTGACTACCCATTCTTCGTGGTGCTATGTAACCAGGTGATTTACAGCTGTGAACAGATGGTGTACATCCAAAGATGCAGGTTAGCAACTGCTTCAAATAAAACTCAGACGTCCCAATAGGACATATCCGTCACTGTATTGTCAACATAACACCACGGAACATGTAGATCCCCTATGTCTTCATTGAAGCATGTTTTCTTCATAGGTGGGAATGCCATAGTTTACATATCCCTGTTGGCGTTGTTGGTGTGCCATTAGTTTGTGTTGCACAGGTCGCCCATCTGTTCCACAGTATGGTAGCGAGTGCTCCCCCATTTTGTTGCTGGCAGATTGAGTGCTGTATGCGCGGTGTTTGCATGGCGGTCCAACTTTGTATGGGGAATGTCAACCGTAGTCCCTATGTATATTTGCTGTGTTATGCCTTACCGCGGCTGTGTAGTTCCACTGGGTTTACAGTTGTGGGTGCCATCTTGGTCGTACGCTTGTCCATCCATGAGAATTGCCTACTGGACACTGGTATAGGGCTGTACACATTTCACACCTGCATTTACCATTCTCCGGTGGATGCTTTGCATTATTAGTGGGGAGTAAGGCAGGTGCTACGCCCACATCCCTACCACGGGGCGGGACAAAGGATTACCTGCCAAATGACACTGGGCCCTGTTTCTACATACCCAGGATCCCTTGAGTGCAACAGTCGACACTAACCATCACACATCCTTCATGTGTGCGGGACTATGATGTGGACGCACTTCTATGGACTCAGTACCCTGGGTATTTCTGTGCATATGTGCTGCATTTCATGGACAGCTATCATCAACATTGAACACGCTTGCGGTGCATATGTGTAGCTGTGACGTGGTGACGACAATGAGGTCACGTAGGTGATGCCGGAAGCTAGCAGGCATTCAATGAATGAAATCTTTGGGTCCTTCAATGGACACCAATGTGCATATGTCAGGTTAGATGTTGCTGGACTGTGTCCACCTGGCCAGTGCTTTTCACTGCTGCTGTATGTTCCCCAATCGCGGATGTCTGTTTGACTACCCATTCTACATGGTGCTCACGTAACCAGGTGATTTAGTACTGTGAACAAATGTCATACATCCAAAGATGCTGGTTAGCAACTGCTTCATATAAACCTCAGACATCCCAATGGGACATATCCGTCACTGTATTTTCAACATAACACCACCGGAACATGTTGATCACTTATGTATTCATTTAACCATGTTGTCTTCATAGGTGGGAATGCCATAGTTTACATATCCTACTTGACGTTGTGGGTGTGCCATTAGTATGTGTTCCACAGGTCGCACATCTGTTCCGCTGTATGGTAGCGGGTGCTCCTCATTCTGTTGCTGGCAGATTGAGTGCTGTGTGCGCCCGGTGTTGGCACGGCGGTCCGACTTTGTATGTGGAATGTCAACTGTAGTCCCTATGTGTATTTCCTGTGTTATGCCTTACAGCGCTGTGTAATTTCCCGGGTTTGCAGTTGTGGGTGCCATCTTGGCCGTACGGTTGTCCATCCATGAGAATTGCCTACTGGACACTAGTATAGGGCTGTACACATTTCACACCTGCATTTACCATTCTCCGGTGGATGGTTTGCATTATTAGCGGAGAGTAAGGCAGGTGCTACGCACATCCCTCCCACGGGGCGGGACAAAGGATTGCCTGCGAAACAACACCGAGCCCAGATTCTACATACCCAGACTCCCTTGACTGCAACAGTCGACAGTACCCATTACACATCCTTCATGTGTGCGGGACTGTGATGTGGACGCAGTTGTATGGACCCGGTACCCTGGGTATTTCTGTGCATATGTGCTGCATTTCATGGACAGCTATCATCAACATTGAACACGCTTGCGGTGCATATGTGTACCTGAGGCGTGGGGGCGACAATGAGTTCACGTGGGTGATGCAGGAAGCTAGCAGGCATTCAATGAATGGAATTTTGGGTCCTACAATGGACACCACTATGCATATGTAAAGTGTAGAGCCTGTCGGACTGTGTCCTTGTGGCCAGTGGGTTTGACTGCTGCTGTGTGTTCAACAATCGCGGATGTCTGCTTGACTACCCATAGTGTGTAGTGCTACGGAAACCATGTTTTCCGAGACCGGAACCAAATGTTGTACATCAATGTTGCAGGTTAACAACCGCTTTAATTAATCCCCAGAGGTCGGTTGGGAAGTATCGCCACTTTATTGTCAGAGCGACACCTCCAGACTAGGTAAATCATGGGCACTTTAGCCGGTCTTACCGACCATTTGCAAGTGTGATTAGCAGACACGTGTCAATACATGTATGATAATACATATTGTCATGCGAAGTTAATCTATGTTATTTGGACAATGGCTTCTGCTATTGACATCCATTGCTGTGGGTGTTGCGGTTACCATACACATGGCTTTCTCAAAGGCAGAATTCACAATTCTGAACACTACTGTGGTCTCCTTTAAGGACCCTGAGCCAGTGGTCAACAGTACTGCAGCCACTGCATCACTTACATATGCCGTCTACGGTACCTACAGGACTGCATGGATCAGGCATTCCCTTACCCAACTGTGGTTCATTGTACCAATGCCAAGCATCCAGTGTGGTGTACCCCAGCCATACACAAGCTGTACAGCGAGAGGAGGTGGCTACTACAAGGCGGAGCAGACACCTTGTGAGGTATGACACCCTTGGTCATTATATGTGTAGAGCTACAGGCTGTCATGACATGGTCAGGGCACGTTCCACAGATATATCTACATGAACCTGGCTGACAATCATACAGCCTTCACTTGCTATGCTGGACACCTGCCAGGTCACTCCCACATATGCTCTGACTGGGTTCACGATGATGTGGAGTTTACTCAACATACACACATTTCCAAAATACGGGCTGACAGGTTCGGTGAGGACATCTACTCACCCTACCCCCCACATGGCGAGATGTCTGTACTGGCGGTTTGTGGTCCCCAAATGTTCTGTGGCGCACGGGTGGGACATGCTCTCTCCAGGGTAGTGAACATAGCATCCATGGGACCAGCTGGTGACCCGACTGTGTACTCCACGATCTCATTGACGGATTACACCCACAGTTAGGACAGCTGTTTCTTTGTAGCCTCACCTCAGGTAATGTACCCGGGTTGTGTCGCACGGCGACTGTGGTTCCACGTCACAGGGCCAATGCCTCCACTGACCCTGGTTATTACTGTCCCATTACCATGAGGAGACCTATCTGCAAAGACATGGGAAGGGATCATACTGCGGCTCGTAGATGAAGGCATAGGGGACCTGCATACTTTGCATCCAACACGGTTTGGCTTGGTCAGGGGCGGTTCATGCGTTTAAAGCATGGTTGACGTTTGTGCGACAGTCACCAAAGCCATTGATGGGGTCCTGCAGTCCATACAGCCTACCTCGACCTAGCAAAGGCCTTCAACACATCACCCCCCTCAGGTATCATTGATAAACCCATCGTCTTGGATGTGAACACGTACATCGCAGGATGGGTTGTAAACTGGCTATGTGACACGGCCCACGTGGTCATAGTTACTGGCAGCATGTCGGACCTACTGCCTGTCGCAGGCGGTGTCCCACAGGGCTCTTCCTTGGGTCCACTCCTCTTATACATCTACATTTCCACAGTACAGGCACACACAGGGGTGTTATGGGCGACATTGTTTGTAGATGACTGCGAAGCGGGTGCCATAGTGGGACGGACATCTGACACAGATATCCTTCAAAGGGGCCTCCCAGATATGCATATCTGCTGTCAGGGACATGGCCTACAGCTAACTGCAAGGTAATGCAACATCATACCTGTCGAGGAGTACTAGGACACCCCTGTCCAGCATATGGGTGGCAGTCCACTGGGCGCAGGGGTGATTACCAGGGATCAGGGGACAGCAGTTGTCGGTCACCATTCGTTCAACACACACGTTGCTATCGTGGTTCGTTGGGACTTCTACATTGCCCACCTGTTTGTGCAGGGATTCACATGTAGATCAGGGTAGGTCATTGTCTCCTTGTACTCATTACGTGTTACACCTATGATTGAGTACAATGCCCCGTTCAGAATGTCTGTGACCCAACACCTGCAGCAGCTGGAAAGGCCACGACAGTTCATCCACAAGTGGATGCAGGGTCTCAGGAATATGTGTTATGCTGACCAACTGAAAGGGTTCCATCCCTATTCCGTCGCATACCACTTGCCCAGAGGTGACCTGTGCCTGGCATCCAAGGCCAGTTCGAACCGGTTTGATGACTATGCTTCACCTAAAGAATCTAGATCCCTCAGAATCACAAGGGCAGGTGGCGTACACCTTGGCACTGTCATTAATAGAATGTGCTGGTGGGACACATTCATCACCCAGACACTCACTATGCTGTGGAACAACATCCCAGTACATGTGACACAGAGCACCTGGCTGGCCTTGTTGTAGTATTTTGACAAGGATGTCTGAATTGCTTTATTCAACTAAACTTGTGAATGAATATTTACATTACCACGTTTGTAATATTTACATTCCATTGATATAGTTTACATTAGTCATACTCATAGTGTTTATCTCTATATATTAGGGTTCATTTAGATTACTAGGTGTCTCTACTTCTATTAATGTATTGGCACAATCGCTAGAACATATATATGTACCGTATACACTCAGACACTTGGTAAACATTATGTTGGGTCTTCTGTCATATTAATACATATAGTATTATTTTCGCGGAAGACTGTACATGTTGAAGCAATGTCTGATTTACTCACTGTGTGCAATCTGTGACTCGAGTAGACTTTTTAGCTTGTTCGCCTTTAAGGCATTTAATGAATACTTAGCACATCTTATTTACTGGCCAATTACGGGTTTTAAATGTAGTACATTTAACTGCATTGTATGTATTCTGAAGAAGTCTGCTTATGAAGCAGGCGAAAAGCGCTACAATAAACTATGGTGACTGCATTTAATTCCTGGTGGGCTCTGGTGGTCACGGCCGTTTCTACAGTACCTCAGTTTTGCTTTGGACCTTCTCATCTGGGTCTCTGTGTTATTTGTATGGGGAATTCCAAGTGTAGTCCCTATGTGTATTACCTGTGTAATGCCTTACTGCGGCTGTGTAATTCCACGGGTTTGCAGTTACAGGCGCATTCTTGTTCATCGCTTGTCCATCCATGTGAATTGCCTACTGGACAGTGGTATAGGGCTGTACACTTTTCACGCCTGCATTTAGCATTCTCCGGTGGATGCTTTGCATTATTCGTATGGAGTAAGGCAGGTACTACGCACACATCCCTCCCACGGGGCGGCACACCGGATTATCTGCCACACAACACAGAGCCCCATGTATGCATACCCAAAATCCCATGGCTGCAACCCTCGACAGTACCCATTACACATCCTTCATGCGTGCGGGATTGGGATGTGGACTCACATGTATGGACACGTCGATCTGGGTATTTATGTTCAGATGTCCTGCATTTCATGGACTCTTGTCAGCAACCTTAACATGCTGGTGGTGCATATGTCTAACTGTGCCGTAGTCACGGCTATATCATCGTGTGTTGTTCGGACACGGCAGGAGTGGGTTCTGTGACAATGTATTTTGGGTCCTTCAATGGGCGCCAATGTGCATATGTAAAGTTAGATGTTGTTGGACTGTGTCCAACTGGCCAGTCTTTTCACTGCTGCTGTATGTTCCCCAATCGCGGATGTCTGTTTGACTACCCATTCTACATGGTGCTCACGTAACCAGGTGATTTAGTACTGTGAACAAATGTCATACATCCAAAGATGCTGGTTAGCAACTGCTTCATATAAACCTCAGACATCCCAATAGGACATATCTGTGACTGTATTTTCAACATAACACCACGAAACATGTTGATCACCTATGTATTCATTTAACCATGTTGTCTTCATAGGTGGGAACGCCATAGTTTACATATCCTAATTGGCGTAGTGGGTGTGCCATTGGTATGTGTTCCACAGGTCGCACATCTGTTCCGCTGTATGGTAGCGGGTGCTCCTCATTCTGTTGCTGGCAGATTGAGTGCTGTGTTCGCCGGTGTTGGCACGGCGGTCAAACTTTGTATGTGGAATGTCAACTGTAGTCCCTATGTGTATTTCCTGTGTTATGCCTTACGCTGCTGTGTAATTTCCCCGGGTTTGCAGTTGTGGGTGCCATCTTGGCCGTACGGTTGTCCATCCATGAGAATTGCCTACTGGACACTAGTATAGGGCTGTACACATTTCACACCTGCATTTAGCATTCTCCGGTGGATGGTTTGCATTATTAGCGGAGAGTAAGGCAGGTGCTACGCACATCCCTCCCACGGGGCGGGACAAAGGATTGCCTGCGAAACAACACCGAGCCCAGAGTCTACATACCCAGAATCCCTTGACTGCAACAATCGACAGTACCCATTACACATCCTTCATGTGTGCGGGACTGTGATGTGGGCGCAGTTCTATGGACCAGTACCCTGGGTATTTCTGTGCATATGTGCTGCTTTTCATGGACAGCTATCATCAACATTAAACACGCTTGCGGTGCATATGTGTACCTGTGGCGTGG
The DNA here is from genome assembly GCF_019279795.1 of Protopterus annectens. NCBI lineage: Eukaryota > Metazoa > Chordata > Ceratodontiformes > Protopteridae > Protopterus > Protopterus annectens. Next base: position 926,055,731 of record NC_056727.1, on the reverse strand, counting down.
TGTGGACAATGGGTTCACGTAGCTGATGAAATAAGGCGCACGCTGTCCTTTAGACAATTTTGGGTCCTACAATGGACACCACTGTGCATATGTAAAGTGTAGAGCTTGTCGGACTGTGTCCTTGTGAGCAGTGGGTTTCACTGATGCTGTGTGTTCAACAATCGCGGATGTCTGCTTGACTACCCATACTGTGTAGTGCTACAGGAACCATGTTTTCCGACACCAGAACCCAATGGTGTACATCCAATGTTGCAGGTTAACAACCACTTTAATACCCAGAGGTCACGATTGGGAGGTATTGCCACTTTATTATCGGAACAACACCTCCAGACTGTGTAAATCACGGGAACTTTAGGCCAGTCTTACCGCCATTTGCAATTGTAATTAGCAGACACGTGTCAATACATGTATGATAAGACATATTGTCATGCAGAAGTTAATCTATGTTATTTGGACATTGGCTTCTGCTATTGGCATCCGTTGCTGTGAGTGTTGCCAGTTACCATACACATTGCTTGCTCAGAGGCAGACTTCACAATTCTGCACACTACTGTGGTCTCCTTTAAGGACCCTGAGCCAGTGGTCGACAGTACTGCAGCCACTGCATCAATCACATTGCCATCTACCAGTACCTACAGGACTGCATGAACCAGGCATTCACTTACCCAACTGTGGTTCATTGTACCAATGCCAAGCATCCAGTGTGGTGTACCCCAGCCATACACAGGCTGTACAACACGAGGAGGTGGCTACTACAAGGTGGAGCAGACACCTTGTGAGGTATGACACCCTTGGTCATCATATGTGTAGAGTTACACACTGTCATGCCATGATCATGGGCACATTCCACAGATATACCTACATGGACCTGGCTGACAATCATACCACCTTCAGTTGCTATGCTCAACACCTGGGAGGTCACTCCCACATATGCTCTGACTGGGTTCACAAAGAGGTGGAGTTTACTCAACATACACACATTGCCAACATCACGGGCTGACAAGTCCAGTGAGGACATCTCCACACCCTCCCACACACATGAGGAGATGTCTGTACCAGCGGTTTGTGGTCACCAAATGTTCTGTGACACACGGGTGGGACATGCTCTCTCCAGGGTAGTGGACATAGCATCCATGAGACCAGCTGGTGACCCGACTGTGTACTCCACTATCTCATTGAGGAATTAGACCCACAGTTAGGACAGCTATTTCTTTGTAGCCTCACCTCAGCTAACGTACCCAGGTTGTGTCGCATGGCAACTGTAGTCCTACGTCACAGGGCCAATGCCTCCACTGAGCCTGGTTATTACTGTCCCATTACCATGAGGAGACCTATCTGCAAAGACATGGGGAGGGATCATACTGCGGCTCGTACATGAGCATAGGGGACATACACACTTTGCATCCAACACGGTTTGTCTTGTTCAGGGCCGTTCATGCCTTTAAAGCATGGTTGACATTTTCGGGACAGTCACTGAGGCCATTGATGGGGTCTTGCAGTCCATACAGCCTACCTCGACCTGGCAAAGGCCTTCATCACATTACCCCCCTCAGGTATCGTTGATAAACCCATTGGCTGGGATGTGAACACGTACATCACAGAATGTGTTGTAAACTGTCTATGTGACACAACCCACACGGTCATAGTTGCTGGCAGCATGTCAGACCTACTGCCTGTCGCAAGTGGTGTCCCATGGGGCCCTTCCGTGGGTCCACTCCTGTCATACATCTACATTTCCACGGTACAGGCACACACAGGGGTGTTATGGGCAACATTGTTTGTAGATGACTGCAAAACAGGTGCCATAGTGGGACGGACATCTGACACAGATATCCTTAGAAGGGGCCTCCCAGATATGCATATCTGCTGTCAGGGACATGTCCCACAGCTAAATGCTAAGTAATGCAACATCATACCTGTCGAGAAGTACTAGGTCACCCCTGTCCAGCATATAGGTGGCTGTCCACTGAGCACAGGGGTGATTACCAGGGATCAGGGGACAGAGTTTGTCGGTCACCATTCGTTCAACACACACGTTGCTATCGTGGTTCTGTGGGACTTCTACATTGCCCACCTGTTTGTGCAGGGATTCACATCTACATCAGGCTAGGTCATTGTCTCCTTGTACCCATTACGTGTTACACCTATGATTTACTACATTGCCCCATTCAGACTGTATCTGACCATACACCTACAGCAGCTGGGAAGCCCTCATAGGTTAATTGTCGTACAGATGCAGGATGACATCATTTTGTGTAATGCTGCCCCACTTGTAGGACCCTGCCCCATTAAGTCACATACCTGCTGTTTAGTGTTGACCTGTGCCTGACATACGAGGCCATGTCAACCCATATGTCATGTGTATGCTTCACCTACTGTATCTGCATCCCTCAGAACCACAAGGGCAGGTGACATGAACCTTGTCACGGTCATTAATGGGATGTGTTTGAGTGACACATATATCACCCAGACACTCACAATGCTGTGGATCTACATCACAGTACATGTGAGACAGAGATCCTTCCTAGCCTTGTTCGCGGGTATGTTGTCCATTGGATGGAGAATTGCAGGTATAGGCCAGGGATTACATCATTATCACTGCTTGCCGGAGGTACAGCAATATCATGAGTATTTTATCTGAAGCACAGAAGGTTGGCAAAGTCATCCTAACTATGGTGTAGTGTTATGGCTGAACCTGGGACGATGGCCTACCCTGTACCTATGGACGTATGAACCTATATTCATAGTTTGTCACATTTACACTTGTCTATCCCTATCCTCTTTCTCCAGTGTATATTTCTGTGGCACATGATTGTCCTCTGTATTACTTGCAGGTATGCTGTGTACAGTGCACATACGTCACAGTTGATGACAGTGTATCTGTGTCCCTAACACTGTGATACTGAGGACTACCACACATCCTTCACAACATTACATGCATATGTCCATTCTATTCTTCTTTGGCCTATGGGGGGGGTGTTAAGGCAAACATTACACAAGTCCCTGTTTGTGCATGCTTCATGTTGGTGTCTGACCAGGCTCCGTTGCAGTCGTGTGTTGGGCGGTAGTGTTTCTGTGTGTTTGCCATGTGTTTTTATTGGCGGTACATCTGTGGGAGGTGTGGTTGGCACATGTTCCTCTTTGCAGGGACACCCATCCTGGGGTTTGTGTCATGCATCTGCACTTGGCATGTGCCATATGTCCTGTACTATTCCCACAGTCGTGTATGCCTTCATGCACTACTACTGCGTGTTACTGGCTGTTTGTATGTGGTACACATGGACATTGTGATGGTTGGCTTGACCTATTCCCATGCTAGAACATACACATCTGTCAATTCGTTGTTTAAATCAAACTGTAACACTCATTCGTCTTTTCAAACTGACAGTCAATAACACAGGAAGCTGAGATTAATAACGTTTTACTACTGTGCAGCAGGAGGCAAAGAACTATGCAGTACAAGTTTAGACTTTTGTTTTACTCTATACATGTTACAGCTGTATGAGCATTGTGTATACTATCATCTTTTGCACACATTAATGATGTGGTCAGTCACAGGGCATTTACATCACTATAGTCCACAATATTGTATTCCTACAACAGTGCTAAGGTAATGCTTATTAAATGTTTTCCCATGAGGATAGCACAGCCTTGCGAGCCACATAGTCAATTAGAATGTACTTCGGTAAATTCTGCTCTGTCACGGTTCCAACACTGTTCAGATCCGGTCGTCACTCCATTTCCTACTAGGTTCCTTTGTCTCTCTGGTGAGCAGCTGTACTCTGTGTTAGATAGAGCTCACAAGCCCATCCTCCTCAGTGGAAGGATGACAGATATACCTGTACATACATTTATTATTCTCTAACCGAGCAGATGACTAATGCTGAATGACATACACCTGCTGCACTGGTTACTGCCAGGGTCAGGGTTCAATCACACTGCAGCTACACTACAGGCAATTACATGCATGATAAGCTCTACTGCCATATTGTAAGATAGAATAATATGCATTATACACTATTTGCTTCTAAAGTAGCACGTCATATATATGTTTAAATATGTATTTTGCTAACATTCTCCCTCCTTTGATTGCTTCTATTCTATCCAGAAACATATACAACATTATTTCATTCCCTAGCCTCTTCCTCTCTGGAGCGTTTAACTAGGCAAGTAATTTGTTGTACATTTCAAGAAGGATTGCATTTTGTATTGACAAATACCACTACAGGTCTTGATACATAGTCTCGGGTACAGATCGTCGACAGAGTCCCTGACTAATACTTACATGCAAAGTATCCGCAATAGACACATGCTCCCAATATGAGCAGAACAACACAAATGGCAATCATGATATTCAGTATGACTGAACCCCATCCACCAAATGGTTTGTGGAAATGGTTCGTCAGTGGGTTTGGGCCTGGTTCCGCCATGGATGACACCTGCTGTATTACCTCTAGGTGGGCGTTGATTTTGGTCTTTTATGTGGTACTTGGACACAGCGATCTTCTTTAATAAGCGCGCGTACCAATTCTCGCCGGCAGGGTGCAGTCGTGCGCTATTACATTTTGTGACACAACAGTTCTCATTGCATCCAGTTCATCAGTCACAAGTTCAAGGCGGAAAGTCACATTCATCATTCCTCCGACAGGTTTTGACAACTTCCTCTGTTCCTGATTGATTTCACTACTCCACAAGCTGGGAGTGTTCCAGCCCAGGTTATGGCGCTGTCACTCAAGTCCATATGAATCGATATTCCTTTATCTCTTGCAGAAGACTGGAATGTCAGAACAGCTTCCATTTCACCCACTGGATTAATAGGTTTCTCGACTGTGTTCCCAGTTCTTGAGCTATATGTGTTATAGTTCCTTTCTTACCCACAGGCAATTGTGCACTATGTCATGTGAGTTAAGCCAGATAACCCAAATAACAACTGCGGACCAATTCTCAGGTAACCATTGATATGCTTTTTCCCACAAACAACATAACAATATTCTACTTTACTACTGATGCGGGTTACCTCTGCATGTAACATTTTCCTGTCTATAACAGAGGACTGTTTATACAATTCAGGATGTTTCTGCACATCCTTCCACGTTGTTCTCATGAAGCTTCAATACAGATAATGAATGGTGCTACAAGTAGTACTGTGATCTTTGGCTGTTATATGACATTTGTAAGACACAGTTATGTTACAAATACTCCCACCAACTTGAACTGTATCATGTTTATGACAACATACAATTACTTTTTGTGTAACAGGTAAGTACAGTGCCACTTTGTCCTGTGATCTCACAGAACCTGTATCAAAGTGTAAATATTCACAAGTCTCAATCTATCCCCAAGGGGACACCATACATCGGAAGTCCTCCATATGATGTAGGTATGGCAGTACAAACACAGCAATTTAAAATGTTCATAGTCTGTACATGCACAGCGTCATGCCTAGGTATTTGTTGAAGTGTGGAAGACACTCTGTGGCCAGTTCATCACGTATCACTATTTGTATCCGTGTAGTTATATGCAGGTAAGGTCCCAGCAAATGTAAAGTAAACACAAACATGGTTAATAGGTGTATAATCATTATGACAGTAAACCAAATGTCTTTGGGGTTGCTTTGTATTGTTATACAGTCTGGCCGGGTGATTCAGGCTCTATGGTATATCAGCTACAAGATGTAAATCAGACTTGATATCCTTTACCGGTTTGAAAACTGTGAGGTGAACCCAGGACGACCTCTCTGCAAACTTTACTGCAGTAGGCGTTGCCAACAGTACCTGGTACAGACCTTCACACTTTCCACTTGCCAATTATCTTCTTTGGATAACAGTGACATACACACAGGATACTGGTGTCAGCTATCGTCCGCTTCACTTGCTCTTTATCTGTAAAGACTTTAACTGCAAAACAGTGTTATTGGTTAACAATCCTCTCATGTCACCTGCTAATGAGCCATCGACCTCCGGCTCTGCAGGCATGACAGCTTTCCACTCTGGCACATGATATGCCATTCCACATACTACTTGAAGTGGGTGCAACACTTTACATTTGGAACTGTTGTCATGCTCAGCAATGCTAGAGGTAGACAGCAAATGTAACTCGTCTGGGTGTCACCCACCAACCTCCTCTACTTATTTCTCGGGATCCCATTGTACCGCGCCAGCATTCATGCTGACTGTGGGTTGTACATGCAATTTACATTCATGGAAATACAAAATAATCCCCCAGGTTGCGTGATTGTCTGGTTCACTAAATGTGTTCTATTGTCACTGTAGCTTCTTTACAGTATGCCAGATCTAGGGATACTTTATTTTACTGGCACCTTTGCCACTGCTGCGGCATCCGGATTCATGGTTGGGAATGCTTCTACCCATTTTGATTATATATATGTGTAATCACTAAACAGTATTTCTTCCCTTCACATTTATTCAGATGTATGAACTCCATACAAATAATGCGGAGCGGTTATGGTGGTGTAGGTAAACTCACTCCCTTCGGTTTAAATGCTCCCTGTGCATGATATCTACTGCAAATGTGACACGCTGCTCATGATGTTTGTATGTGGTTCCTAATTCCGTATGTTAGGGGTATTCTGTTAACCAAATGTACCATCTTCCCTGTTGAGACATGGCTCTACTCATGGCTCCACAAAGCCGCATATCTGACTACATTAGGCGTTAATATTGGCTTTCTCACTGTGGATATGTGCAGTCCGTCTTCAAGGATTGCTCCTCGTCATACCCACGTCGGCTTTTCTGCTTTCGTAGTTGATGTTTGCATTGTTTGTAACATTTCTACATCTAGAATGTCTGAGGATTGTCATTCCTCATTCAAACAAACACTTTCCAACTGTGAGGCTGCTTGTTTTGCAGCTGCATGAGCTCATGCCTTACCTTTCCTACTGTTATCCTGTTGCTTTCTATGACCTGCACATTTACAATTAGCTACTTTAGTGGGTAACTGAATGGAATCTAATGCATTCAAGATCAATTGCGCATGATTAATCGGTTTACCGGTGGATGTTATCATTCCCCTATTCTTCCACTGCTGCTCATAAACATGCACTGTACAGACAACATACTGACTATCGGGATAAATGTCCACACATCAGTTTTTCGCTACAGTACAAGCACGTGTTAAAGCTATCTATTCTGCTGCTTGAGCAGACACGTTATGCTGCAGGGGTTGGGCGTCTACAATCTCATTATCAATAACTACTGCATAACCTACTTGATTCGTTCCTGTAGGACTCTGTCTACATGATCCGTACACATTAACTGTCACCTCTGCATCATCTAAGGGTATATCAGTGATATCATGTCTGTGTGTAGTTATTTCATCCATTTCGTATAGGCAACTGTGTGGTGTGCCATACACAGGTGTCGGACGTGGCGTTGATAGGTTTAATGTTGTACAACGTTCAATCACCATATGAGGTTGACTCAGTGGTATGGTCAAACAAGACAAATGTCTAGCACGGGTCAGGAATGCTATCTTCTCTTGCAGCAGAATGATCGCAACTGCATGAGACATTCTCACAGTGAGAGGGTGGTATAATAACATTAAGGCCGGGGCCTGTACTGCCATGGGTGCTACAACAACTGCCTGTACACAATGTGGCACTGACCATGCCACAGTGTCCAACTGCAATGAGTAGTAAGCTATGGGCGTTGCTTACTTCCATGCTGTTGAAGCAAGACTGGCGTCATATATCTCCGCTTACAATCTACAGTCTGACAACATGTGTTATGATTATTCGGGAGACCTAATACAGATGTTGAAGCTATCAATCGTTTTAGTCTGCAGAAAGTTGTTTCTGCTACTGTAATCCAGTGTAGTATGTGTTGTGCTGCCATAGGTGTATTAAAGATTAAGGCAGACAATACAGCGGATTCAAAGCATTGTTTGGTAACCAGCTTTGACAAATGTTAGTCGGCCCAGAAAGGACTTCATTCCCTTCTTGGTAGTTGGCTTGGGTGCTTGTGAAATTGCTACCTTCCTATCGTCATGTAATGTTCTACCCTACTTGGATACCACATATCCCAGGTACTTGACCTGTATTCTCTGTAGTTGCAATTTATGCTTGCTTACTTTATGTCCCTGTTCTGCTGAATATCTCAATAATGCTATTGTATCTTCCATACATTGCTGCTGGGTAGGGGCCGCAAGCAGAATATCATCCACATAAAGTAGAACTTGACTGGTGGAGTAAACACCGGAATGTAGCTAGCCATCTCCTGTGGGAATATCGTTGTACTTTCACAGTATCCCTGCGATAGCCGGGTATGGCTGTATCTGTTACCCTGAATGTAAATGCAAAGCAATACGGACTATCTGGATGTATAGGTATTGCAAAGGAAGCATAGCTTATATGTACCACGGTAAGATACTTCTGTGGCGTGTTCATAGCATTCAATATTGTGTGTGGGTCTGGCACCATCGGTACCCTAGGTATTATTACATGATTTACAGCTTGTAAATCCTGTACCATCCGCCATTCACCCTTTGTTTTCCGATCAGAAGATACAGGGGTATTGCATGGTGAATAGTGATTACTTTGTAGATGGGAATTCCCTCTGTGACTTTACAGATATCTTCTGGTGTCCACGGTCTATACACTACGGGGTTGGGTCCTGGCCTTCCTGTCCTGCATGAGGGTTCGGTACTTCAATTAATTGACAGATATCCTCACTCTGTTCTAGTGACTGTCTTCTTACTCGAGTGTCCCTAGGTATGTTACGAGTTCGGGATGTGGTTTCAATAGCTTCTGTTACATTTGGTCGTTGTGATACCTCTGTTGCCACAGGATAGCGTGTGGGGACTAGCCTGCCCTCCGCTTCATATCCTGGATGTGGTATCGGAGGTGGTAGGGGTGGGGGCTGTCGCTACTACTGTATTATGATCTTCTCTGTGTGCGTATGATGCTTTCGCATTTGTAGTGTTCTGTTCCCTTCGGTTCACTACCTCAATCCACCTATGTGCTTGCGGATACCCAATTGTCGCTGTTTTGTCGCCTGCACATCTTAGGGCTGCCACCTTTTCAAATGCACAATGTGGGACATTAGTGTTGAACGTGTAATTTGCCAGGACAAAACATACCCACGGCCAGTACATAGGACAGGATTTCACTTTTTGCCAGGAGAGCTACCAATTCTTGTAGCATTTCAGTTGCTTATTCTGTTTATTATGATATTTTGTTGTTCCAGATACAAAATTACTGTTTTATGCTACCATTTGAAAAGATATCTGGGAAATCTTTGTCCTGAGATATCAGGACATTTGCCATTTGTTCGGTTTGTTTGCAGGACACAACTGGCCAAGAGGGACTGTCCCTCACAGGGTGGGACAGGTGGTTACCCTAGAACATGTGCATCACATTTTCAGAGATTACAATGTTTCAGTAACGATATTTTGTCTAATATACCATCAATGTCATATTTATTACCCCATTTTGCAGAATATCTCACATTATGTGCTCTCTGCGATTGCATATACTTCACGTCACCCGTCAAACGCGGATCACATGATGTGTTTGTTCACTAATCTCCCATATCCTCTACACGACTGTTACGTACCCTTCTCTCGTACCACGTGGTATCTCCTTCCCTGTATCCACTGTAGTGTCTACAATGACTATTTACTCTACTCTGTGTTCCCCTGATCTATGTCCAGATTTAACACTATTTGGATTGGTCTTGACCTGCTATCACAACTGTTAACAGAAATACAATGTAGTCTGGTCCCTGATCTACAATAGACACAAAGAGGCAAACCCTCCTTACCTGAGCCTCCTGTTTATGAGTGCACGTTTTCTTCTTGGGATCCAGTTTTCCGCTTTTCAGCCACAGATCAGACAGTAGACAGCCTCTTTACACACAACAATTCAGTCGGAGGTCTTTTCATTCAAGAAGAACCATTTAGGCAAATTCTCCTGCGCAGATGTCTAACCACCCATGCACTCTGACCTGTAGCTTACCAAGGGAATTCCGGCTAAGAAGGATCACAATGTCAAATAAGTTGTTAAAACCAGACTGTAGTTATCAGTAGGCTTTTCTAAGTGACAGTCAATAACACAGGAGGCTCGGGTTCACAGCGTTTTAGTAGTGTACACAGGCAGGCAAAATAATATACAGTCCAAGTATGAGAGTTTTGTCTGACTCTATACAGTAAGCAATTTCTTTATATAGTGTTTACAATCAGCTTTTGCCCACCTTACTGCCGTGGTCGGTCACAGGGCATTTCCATCACTATGGTCCGCAATAGTCTATACATACGTGGGTGCTGAGGTCGTGCTTTTAAAATGTTTTCCCATGAGAATAACACAGCCTTGCAAGGCACCTGGTCAATTACAGTGTCCTTCTGTGATTGTAGCTGTTTCAAGGACCCTGGACTGTTCCGATACAGTAGTCAGTTCATTTCTTAATCGTTGCTTTGTCTCTCTGGTAAGGAGTTGTACTCTTATCTTGATAGAGCTCACAAGGCCATCCTCCTCAGGGAAGGGGTGATGTTATGCATGTACATACATTTATTTTCTGTAACCCAGCAGATAATTAATGCTGAGAGACATAAGCCTGCTGTACTGGTTACTGCCAGGGTCAGAATTCCATCACACTACAGCTTAGCTTCACCAATTACATGCATGATCAGTTCTACTGCCATATTATGCGGTACAATTCAATGCATTATATAGTATTTCGAGTCTAAACTGGCACTTCATATGTGTTTCTATATATATTTTTGAACAACATCCATCCGCCATATGCATGTTGTTCCGTCCTTTACCTTGACCGTGTGTATTTGGCCGTCCGGCAACGCTACTCTCCACATGTGATGTCCCACCTTCCCCTTCTTTGCCTGTAGCACCCTGTTAGGGCGTCCTGTTTGGTAGGCACGTGTTCCGCTATATGTGTTCGACTTCTCTGCATAGCTAATCATCGATGCGGTGGTTCAACAACCCGACTTGTCCACATGTGTACAGTTATGTGCACCGTGTCGTATGCAAACCTATATGGTTTGGGCGGGTACATACCACATGCGGGATGTACACATTCTGCAGACACATTCACATGCAGCCATTTCCATATCTGTACCTGATGTGGGTTGGTGACATGTGGAATGCGTATTGCCAGCGTGGCACTGCCTAACACAAACATCTTACCACATTTCAGGTATGCACATTGTGTGTAGGTGTATAGCTGCACACGGATGCTAGCAGGTTTGGGTGCACAGGTGTACATGGGTGGGACTTACATGCTACAATGAGGCTATTGTGTATTACATCTGAATGCATGGGTTCTGCTTCTGGATATTACACTTCAACATCGCCATCCAGTGTATGCGACAGACGTTGCTGGGTGTGGGATATGTTGCTATGCACATGTTTGCCTGTGTTTAAGGTATCTTGGTTCCTTCCTGTTGTTATGTCAACACAGCTACCCGGCTATGTACTCTCACTACTGCTTGTGACCATTATGGTTGGCACCTTTTCCAATGCCCATAGTGGGACATGTTTTGTGGAAACTTCGGATTTTGCAGGACAACACATACCCACGGCAAGTGGAGTTGACAGAACTTCACTTGTTTGCCATACTATACGCTTATTCTGTTAGCATTTGGGTTCCTTATTCAGTTTCTTATGCCATGTATGTGTTTCATATACAAATTATATGTTTTATGCTACTATTACATGTATATTGCGGGAATATTTTTGGCAGGGAATCTCAGGTCATTTTCCATTTTTCGATTTTTGCAGGGACACAACTGTCCAATGAGGGACTGTCCATGGCACATTGGGACAGCTGGTAACCCTGGTGACCATGCCCATGTCGCTACTGGGGTTGCCACCTTTTCCAGTTGCCAAGGTGGGATATTTCCGGGACTCACATCTGATTTTACAGGCCGACACATACACACGGTCACTATATAGCATAGAACTTCACTTGTTTGCCTAAATAAAAGCTTATTGTTGTGGCAGTTTGGTTGCTTATTCTGTTTCTTGTGACATTTAGGTATTTCAGTTACAGAAATAACCAATTCATGCAACCATTACATTAAATACGGGATATCATTATGTCCTACAATCTTAGCACATTTGCCATTCTTAATATTTTTTGGGACACAACTGCCCATAGAGGGACTGCCCTCGCAAAGTGGGACAGGTGGTAACCTTAGTCGCTACTCCTATGTCGGTGCGGCGCTGACATGCTGCGGTACACCTTCTCTGAGTATAACCACTGGCGGTGCATTGCGGGACAAGCGGTCTTATGCGTATCCTTTGCTCCTTGAACGGGTACACTTAAGCCTTCGTGGGTTGTATTTGCTTCTCCGTTTAGTTGGGACGGGTACTATGTTGCATACTCTACGTGCGTTTCATTCTGCACGGGCCCTGGCTGCTGCCATTACTATTATGGGCGGACCGTGGCAGTCAGCACATTAGGTTGCTCACCGCATGCCGGCTTAGACACGCCTCCGGACGCATCCTACTTGGGCTCGCTCACGTACACTACGCACGTGTCTGTGGTTGCGGCGCACTCTCATTAATATGCATATGGCGCTACTACGCCGGCTATTCACTGCACCGCCGGCACAGCCCTTACGCTGGCCTTGCGCCGAGCTTCATGAATCCCGGGGACCATGTTTTCTGATGAACAGTGTTTAACCTTTTTTTTTTTTTTTTTTTTTTTTTCTTTACAGGTATCCTTGACAGACTAGAAGGAACTTCTGCCCCATCAAGAGTTCTCTTCTCCAGCCACAATTAGTAACATCTCCCAGTCTCTCTCTGTACCCCATGCCTGGTTTGGATACTGGAACAGCCAAAAAGGATGGGGCTGAAAGGACTACACCAAAGGAAGCGGGACAGATAAGTGAGTGGTCTGAGGAATGTCTGCTGGCCACTGTAAAGTCATTTACCATTGGCTGAGTCAAAGATTTAGCCTACAGAGATGGGAAGGACTCTACAAAGAGACAAGGAAATGCCCTAAAAATACAGAAATGGCCACAGCAGTCACCCATCACTGACTGAAGCAAAATAGTAACCCGATGTAGGGGGAAAAGTCTTTTTGGAAATTTTCTTCATATAGCTGAAAGAAAGGAGGACAGAGAATCCAGTAGGTTATTAAACGTTTAAGCCAAAACTGATGCCTGAAGCCCAGGTAAGATTATAAGCAATAGATGGTATACCAGGTAAGTATTTAAAAAGTATGGTTTTCCACAAAACATACTATGAAACGCACTTTAAACACTTACCGCTGCTCCCAAAAGTAATAAAGTAATTTAAGACAAGTTTTACTTGGGGAAAACTGCTTTTAACATTTTTTTCAACAAAAGTAAAATGCTGCACTTCGCAGTAAAAGGTAACAAAAAAAGTTATATGACAGTCAGGGAAAGTTACATTTGTCATTAAAAAAAAGTGCAAGTCACAACCCCCCCCAGAAGGAAACTTACCTTTCCAGCACTGGAAAACCATTAACTGACCTTTGGTCCTCAGAAGCTCACAAGAGGAGAATTTTTGGTGGCAGGAAAGCTTTGAGTGGCTTTGCTCTTAAACCGTTGACTATATTTAACTCTGCTCAAGCTAATAGTTTGGGTACATGAAAAGTGCCCTTAAGCTCTGGAAATTGGCTGGCTGTTAAATCCTGGCCAGGATATAACACATATATTTAAGGCTATTGCAACAGTGATCCAATGAACGTTCACTGTTACATGATGGGCAAGAGAGAGAGAGGAGCTAACAACCTAAGTTCCCAGGTCCCTAACTACATTTTTGTTTCGTAAAATATATTGTCTAGGTAGTATGATGAGGATGACAATCAGGAGTTGTTGTCTACTACTAAAAGTGATACTACACTTTTTAGCATTTACCTTGAGCCCGTTTTAATATATCAAGAGTTTAACAGGTTAAGTTCATTCTGAAGGGTTTGGGTGTCACAGAGTGACTTAACAACCCCCAGATGGCAATCTACAGACTTTCTTAGAAGACTTGCACTCATTTTAAAGATCTGAGCAGTAAATACCAAAAAGCACAATTCCCAGCTTAGAGCCCTGAGGGACACCACACTGGTCACTTTCATACTTTCTGATGATGCATCTGCAGCTTGCACTGTGTGGGTTCAGTCTTTCAGTTGGTTTGCTATCCAACATAGCACAGAGTAGACACCCCATTATGAATACATTCTGAGCAATGTAAGATAGTGTTTGATTAGTTTTCTAACATAAGTAAAGGATTTATAATTATATTTGATTTCAGAGAACAGCCTAAATTCATGGGCTCCTTTATTGGATCTGGTAGTGTTCTTCAGTGTTCTTTAATGCTTTTGATATTATCCTTATAAATAATTCAAGGAGTATTTTAATTTCCAATGATATTTGGTTCTGGTAGGGACTTACTAGCTCTTTTTTTTCCAAATGGGTGTAGACAGAATTCCTTAGTGAAGTTTTGTTGTATTAAGGTCTGGAGAGGTGCACTCACATAGTAGGTTGAGCTTGGCATGTCTGTAGTTGTTAAGTTCAGTTGACTTGTTGTAGGAGCTTCAGCTTAAAGGAGGTGACAAGTTTATAGTCCAACGTCACTGCGGAAGGAGATAACAGAGGAGTACTGCAAGCGGCTGCCATATTTTAAGAACCAGGTCAAGAATGCTGTGCCTTCTAGTATGCGTATCAGCTGCTCAAGGGAATGTTTATTAGGTCTAGAAATCTTTGGCCATACCCTATATTGCTATCCCAGTTTCCTGAAGGGTAAAGTAATCCAAAATAAGGATGTTTTTGCTAACAGGGAGATTGTTTAGAATACTGAGGAATCTTACATGGTCATCATGGGACAAAGAAGGTGTTCTGTAACAAGCTATTATTTGATAATTAATCCTATCCAGGGTTATCTTTAGTTCAATGAGTTCAGTTTGAGAGTTCTGCCTGGAGGTAATATGTTCAATAACAAATAGAGACTCCACCACAGTTGCCACTGGGTTTGAAGGCATGTACAGTGCAAAACCGCAGTACAGGCAGAGTGTTCTCTTCACATTTATGCCAAGTTTAACTACACAAGCATGGATGTTTTCTAAATGTAGGGGTGCCTCAAGATCAGGCATTTTATTAACTAGACTTTTGGCATTAAGGAAAGCCACCTTAATGCAATCAGATTTTGGGATTGATAGGTTAGTTACATAAGACAGATTTTGTGCTTTTTCTTTGGACAGGAATGTTCCTGTATGCCTTTTCATTAATATCTAGGGTACTTCTGAAGATTAGGGGTGTTTCATATACCCCAACATTAATCTTCAATTGACTACCTGGATGATATGGTCTTAATTTCTTTTAGGCAACTTTTTTCTGAGGACAGGCAACAGGTACTAATGGAGGCAAGAAAGCTAGCTAATAGAAAATTATATATTAGCAAAGGGAAAAGTTTTTTAGTTGGTGCAAACATCATAACCAGCACCCACTCAGGGCTTGTTATTCTCTGGTTTTACAATATTTGTGTGAGTTACTGTCCTATGGCCTTTTCTTATTCCTCTATCAAGGTTCATTTATTGGCCATTTCAGCATGTTTGCCCATAACCTCCTCTTTTCAAGGCAGTCCATTCTTGAAAGGGGTTTTACATAAGAGGCCTCCAAATAAACCAGGGGACTCCTTTGGGGGATCTTAATTTTGCGTCACAGAAACTAACACTTGCTCCATTTGAACCAGCTAATCTAACTGACTTGAGGTTCTTAATACAGAAAACAGTTTTATTGATTGCTCTGACTTTTGCGAGAAGGGTTATCTGTGTTGCAAGTTCTTATGGTGAATCAACCCTACCTCATTTTCAACAAGGGCAGGGTTCTTTTGAAAACTAATCCTTCTTTTATGCCTAAAGTGGTACCCAAGTTTACTTTAAGTCAAACTATTCATGTCCCAGTTTTCTTTCCTTAACCTAAACATGAGGGAGAAAGGATACTACATACCTTGGATGTCCACAGACAGCTCACGTACTGTCTTGAGCTAAATCCTTCAGATCAATTGCTCATTTCTTGTGAAGGTAAGAAGGGACAAGTGTCAAAACAGGCTATTTCCAAATGGTTCTCTAAGGCTATTAACTTTTGTTATATTCACCATGACAAATATATTACAGGCAGGCCCAAGGCCCATTCCACAAGAACCTTGGCTTCTTCTAAGTTTTTTTGGAAAGGACTAGATTTTAGAAGTATTCTAGAAGTTGCTACTTTGTCCTCTGTACATACTTTTACAAAGCGCTAAAAGCTGAATCCCTTCTCTAGGCCTACAACATGCTTTCCTAGGACCATTCTACAAAGGCTCTTGCACCCTTCTACCTCCCAAATATAACCACAGCAAATGAGGAACCTTGTCAACAGTAACCACACGAAACAGTCCTTAACGCTTTTTATTTAAAATAACAGCAGAGCGTTTTCGCCACAGTACACTGTGGCTTCCTCAGAGGCAATACAAATCCAACATAAAACACTCAGTTTAAATCAGGATACATCAGGAAGTGACATCTTCCTGTTTCCTGAAAGCCAACAGCAATTTACTATAACACTTATAAAAAAGTTTAAGTACAACCACAGAACATAACCACAGTCAATATGTCACAACTTATAAAAACTACTTGACATTGACCTATAATTTACAATTTATATATTACAGGTACATCAAAATGCAATCGAGAACATTATATTAAAATTAAAAGCATCTCACAGAAGATGTACATTAATATGCAGGACTACAGCACAAATTACTACTACCTATTACTTATTCCCTCAGGTAAAACATATGTTCAATACTATAACTACAAATTAATGCAAGTACACTAGGATAACTACACCCTAAAAATAAAATGTAGGGAAGCTCATCGATAAAATAAAAAGAAATATACATATAAATGTATATCTCAATTATCAAACTACCCCTAACACCCATGTATAATAATGTGAGGGAAAATAGTTCACACCTATTTACAAAGGAATAACAACCAGTCATTAAATTGATGGCTAAGGGGGGACTATACTATCTAAGGTAACTTTTCAATTTTAAAACAGGGGCTATGTTGCAATTGTTATTCAAACCAGGGTGTCTAAATGCGTCCAAACGTAACTGCCATTCCAGTTCCCGATTTTCAAGGATTAACGAAAAAGGGCCACCCCTAACCTTTATTGGTACGTGGTCAATGGCCATAAATTGGAAGCTATGACCCGGGTTCAAAGCTATATGTTTTGCCAGTGCATTGTCGTCCTTCTTATTCTTAATCGCATACAAATGTTCATACATTCGGTCCCGGACACGTCTGTCCGTTTTTCCGACGTAGAACCCTTGGCAACAGTTACACATGGCAATATAAATGACAGATTTACTTTGACAATTAAGTGTAAACCGGATGTCATACTTTTTCTCCCTAACCTTAAATGTCTCACCAATTCGGACATTGTTACAGAATTTACAAAAACCACATTTGAACATGCCTCTCTTTTTATAAAAAGAATCTTGAGGCATGTCCCTACCTCCCAAATATAGTTAACTATGGTAATCTACCCATATACCTAAGGCTGTCAGCAGTGATCAATATGAAGAACACAGTACAGTTGTGGAAGCTGAATTTACTATAACAGTAGATGTTCAACTGATCATTGCTGCAGTAGCCACTTCCTCCCTCCATTCCCCACCTTTTTTTAGGTGTGGGTTTTATGCCATGGTGTGAACATTTATTTTTTTTTCTAGCCTTATGGCTCAGCCTCTCTCTCTCTGCTGGCAGGAAAGCTCTGAAGGGCTTCACACATAAACTTGACTTTGATCAGCACTAAGGGAGCAGCAAAAGCTTTAGCCAATATGCATAAGCCCTGAAACAAGAGGTGCAGGCCAAAAATCCTTATTGAGTCAAGCTAGACTACCAAGCATCTCATTCCATACTGACACATACTGGATCCTCCTTGAATGACATCAGCCACTTAACCAATAACTGAAAATGCATATTGTATTTGTATCTAGGAATCACTCATAGTGAAGAAAGGATTCCACTCAGGACTAGTATCTTTCCTGCATTTTAACATACCTGGAAAGTTCTAACATGTCTCTCTCTCCATACCCCCCAGAGTTCTACATCTCAAATCATATCATTCATTCCACCATATTCACAATCTTACTTGTCAAGAGTTAGGGTCCTTAAAGCCCTTGTAATGTCAGAGATTTTGGCACCTGAAAGACAACTGCCTGCAACCATCCCCTAGTCCAGCCTTGTGGGCAATGAGTCAGTGTGCCTGACAACATAATTGCCTATACCTACTAAAATATTTTTATTGTTGATATGGTTCACTTTAGCACTCTGCAGTTGCTCCTGTTCTGTGAAATTAACCTTATTCTGCAATACGTTAACCTTTGTCAACACCTCTAAAGAATTCTTACTACTTTTTCTCTACATTGCTTTCTCTTATTTTTATCATGTTTTTTTTTTAAACTCCATTTTCATTTTTCTCCCACTCACTTGCTATACCTTCTAAAGAAATGTATTTCCTAATAACTCCTGAATCTCAAATAACTTCCCTTAAATTGTTCTGTCTATCTGATATGTAGGAAAGTGCTAGTGACTCATTTTTGCCTCATTACCCTGCATCTTTAATTTAGGCTTTATTGGTGCATTATCTGAAAAAGTTATTAGATGTGATTCAACGCTTTCAATGAAATACACATGAAATATAACTTTTATCCACTCCCGTTATTGACCCTTAGGGAATAACAAGTAAATTCTGTCTGGGTTCTTATTACTGAATTTACATTTTCAAACATTCACATACATTTCTTTATAAATCTACAGTCTTTTGTTACAGGTTTTCTTCTACGTCCCCTGATGCATACTCACTACTGCAAATTAGGTGTTTCAATCCCCACCCATAAACATATTCTCTGCTGAAAACATGTTTCTCCCAACATTCTTTTAAACTGCATAAGAGAAGTTTTAATTCATTTTCTTGCAGATGTGTTGTCCAGAAATTGTCTTATTCCCTCCCTCTCCTACATTCCTCCCTGTCTATCTCATCTATATTATATCAGACTGCTCCCATAAAAACATTTACTTCAACCTGTCTTCTTGGACATCACCTCTTTACTTCCCTATAGCTCCCATCCTACTTCTGTATATAACACCTCTAAACCTATCAACAATCACACAGGTATTAATAATTTAATATGCCATTTTAACCTGTTTGTAAATTTTTACTGACTGTAACTGATTTATGTTAAATTTTATTGCACTCCAGAGCCTCTCTCCATCCAACTTGTGTCTATACCTAAAAATCAATCATGCTGCTATTTAATCATTTCATTTGCTATTGTAACCTGATAGTAATGTTTTTGCTGACTAAGTGAATTTTGTTAAATTTTATTCTCTGAGGAGCCTTTCTCCCCAAGTCTCTGCTGAAAATGAGCCAAAAGCTCAGTCAGACTAACCCGGTTAACAAATGTAAAATAAATAAATATGTCTATCCTTTATTTGGTACTAAATGATGTTCAAACCTGTGTCCAATAAAAGAGAGGACAAGCTTAAGCAACCTACTGAAAATGATCAAGGCTTGCAAGCTGTTATGAGACACATATTCTGACTGTATAACACTTATCAGAGCATACCGGTTTATCAAAACAGAATCACAACACCCTCATTCAAGTCAGCAAGAAGTGTTACATCAAATACACAAAGGTCATTAAGGTCTCACAAAATGTCAAGAAAGGGCCTAAATGCAAGTGTAGTGGATAAACATCAATAAAGACATCATACATCTAATGTCAGTTTCATTTCTTTACAGAGTATAAACCACTGCAGAGAGAACAGACACGAATGCCAGCATCCTTACCAGAAGAAACTTGGAAAAAGAAAGATGCTGAATTGTGAGTTTGAAGACAAAAACCATATGTGGACTACTAAACTCATGAAATAGAAATTCATGCACTGACCACAACATAAGCAGGTTTGAGACAATGTTCTCAAGATATCAACCTCCTGATTAATTTACATCAAGTGAATTCCAACAGTTTGTGACAGACTATGATTTCACTTATAATATACCAAGTCCTCATTACCCATAATAAAATGGTGTAACTGAGATAACAATACAAATGGCAAAAAGGATATGGAGACAATCAGATTCTCACATAGCTTTCATAGCACAATGAGCTACCCCACATAGTGCTATTAGAGTAAGCCCTTACAGCTAATCCAACAGTCAAAAGGCAGATGGTGCTAGCAAACGGTTCCTCCAGCAACAAATCCAAGTTAAAAAGCAAGTAAAGGAGGCTCCAGACTATGGCTGTACAGCTGTGTTCTGGAGCCTCCTTTACAGCTAATACTTGAAGACAAATATAAACTGATATGGTAATGGTAGAGTAAGAACTTGAGCCATAAATTATTTAATGCAATAGTCAACAAAAATAACAAAAATCTCTGTATAAAATGTATTACAACTATCATCATTCAGCACATCCACTACCTGTCCCTCTGTGATGCACGTGCCCTGGCCCAGCAATCAAGCAGCCTCAGTCCTCACCACTAACACCAGAGAGGGCGTCTCATACACGAGGAAAGGATAACAAATACACACAGTATAGTGCAATTTCCCTTAAGAGCACACAGAGATCAGTCAGTCCAGGGCTGGTCGCTCCCTTGCTCCCAAGGTCCCCAATAAGACTCTCCACTGGCACAGCTACAGGGTCTAGATCTCAGCCTAGTGGGCAAGCTAAAATCTCCAGCAACCTCTCTGTCCAACCAGTGCTTCGTGTCCCTGCTCAAGTAGCTGACACACACACACTTTGAGATAAGAGTTTACACAACCACACAGACGCTTCTGGGAAAGGCTGGCACAGGTTCTCCAACTGTGCCCCTTTTACCCAGACTATATGGTAGTACCAGCTGCCACCACCCACTAATAATCATCAGCTACTCAAAGGCCCTTAAAAGGGTGTTCAATTATTACTGTGCAATATTATTATCCAATTGGTAGATGTGACTAAACAGTCTCAAGGCTTATTAGAGTGACCTGGTACAGGATCCTTATATACATGTAATGTACTCTTAGAGCTTAACTTATCTCTACACAAAACCCAGCCACAGTTAAAAGGTTTTAAAATATTTAATAATAAATAACTAAAACTACAAGGCAATTTTTACTACACAGTCAGTGTTAGTCAAGAGTTCAGAGATCACACAGAAATACTTAAAATAAATCAGTAGTACGGTTCTGACATCACAGAAAAACACAGTCTAAACTTTCTAATTTCTAGCACTCTAAAAGAAAACACAAGACAACAGGCAGAGTGCTGATGAGTTGGACATCAAGACAAAAATGCTTACAGTCTCTCTTTGAGCAATAGTTTTTAAAATCACTAACAAACAGTTCTGCTGGGCCCTCTTGGATTGCATCACTTTTCACACTTGGGTTTTCCAGTATACACATTACATCATTTTTGACACTCAGCCTGGGGTTCCCAGGCCAACAGGCAACATTATTTAGCAAGCTAACACCTACTCAGGAAGCTACAACAATAAAAGACATTTCACATGTACAATCTAGTAATTATTCCTTAAGTTAAAACAATAGAAAGAATGTGCTAGCCCAGACCAAATGGCTCCGAGCTCTGGAGATCAAAGGACATACAAGACATAATTTTAATTTCAAAGAGCAGATGTGAAATGCTTGACTTAGTTTTCTTTACAGCAGAGGGCAATGTTGCCACATTGTTGAAGTTAAATACAGCCTATTCTCTAATTTAAGAAAACAAGCCTGTGATTCACATTCATATTTACAAATGATAGAATTATGTATAAAATTCTATCTGGCTAGGCTGGCAGCCTTCACCCATCTCTACTAGTCTTCACACCCTCAACCAGCTCAAGCTGTCTATTTGAAATTAGAGGGGGACAAAAAGTGGGTCACATTAGTTTTCCAAGTGCAGAAAACTACTGAATCATAATCCTTCATAGAGTAAGTAGAAAACTGTACAATAGCCATAACAACTGGTGGAGCGTTAACTTGAACGAGGTGTACCTGAGAACCAATTAAAGAAGTCTGAGCTCAGAAAAGCCATATCTAGGTTTAATAAAACTGTTCCTTTATCAACAAAGAGCTACCTTAATCGAATATTGAAACAAGAATGGATATTCAAGTTCGAGCATTCACAGTGTCAGACCACCTGCTGTCCAACCAAAGCAAATGACTGTGACTGCTCCTGAGCCTGTTGACCCTGTCTTTTCTAGTGACTGTAAAAACATTAATCTTTGATATAATAGCTTGTCTCAAAGTTTTGCCTCCATAGCTTCAAATTCCATTTCCACTATGTTCTGGCAAAATTTGAATGACCAGTAAAGGTTGCAAAATTAAAATATCAAATCACTTCTAAAGTTACGATACAGTAATACAGGAACATGAGTAGGTCATACAGTTTCTTGCTAGTAATGAATTTTCAAATGTTTCATAAACAGAGGATTAAGATCAGGTCTCCAATCACATCCAGGATGCTATGTGCTCAAGACATGCGTGTCAAGAAGGAATCTGGATGTGGATGTCGACAATGTATAACTAACTGGTTAAGATCAAAAAGACATGACCATAATTCTCAGTAGTGCATAAAGCTTTACCTGCTTTCATATACGGCAGACATTAGAGGGGAAAAAAGTGTAGTATCAGTGTTTTACAGCTTAGAAAGCAGTAACATACTAACAGCTACCAGACAGAGGGGCCACCACAGAGGAGCATCAGAAAGCTGGTAAATTTTTTTGAAGTACAAACAAACAAGAGTCCAAATAAAGTGTTTAAGATGTTTTAATGGCTTCCCAATGCTATTCTCTTGTGGTTGATGGACAATTAAGTGGAAGACTAGTGATTTAACATTGCTGTGGCTGTGCTCAGCAAGCCTCTCTTTTCACGGATTTCAGAGCATAATCAGTTCACTCCATGCACTATAATCATATTACTTATATTCACTAATAATATGCATTTGCAGGATGAATTCATATTTTTGAATGTATGGTGTAGCAGTTATGCACCTCTGCATGTTGAGATTTCAAACAAAAAGAAAAAGAAAAGATTTTTCTGTCTAAAGTGCAAGATGTGATAAGTGGAATAAATCTACAGGAATGTTTGTACAAAATGTGAAACATCTACTACATGCATTCACTCCGAGAATACTGTTTAACATTGCCATTTTAAGAGTGCACATATCTCAGTATTGCATTTCTAAGCTAGTAGCTAGTGTGTTCAAGATGACTGAAGTTTTTACTGTTGAGCTCTAATATACAGCATCACTGCGATTATCAATGTTTTAAATTTGTAGTTTTCAACGTCTTCCAGTAAATAGTGAAACAAAACATATGAACCAATGAAACAAAAGTACCATTTCAGAACCTTTCAACCATTCAAACTGCAGTCATAATCCATCAATATTCATAATGCACAGAAATTACAGCCACTTTATCGACTGTGTACACATCACATATCTGACTGATAAAAATGCCCACAATAAAGTATTCCAATTTGCCTCACACAAATGCACACTTATCCTGCAAAGACAGATTAATAACTTTTAACTTTATCAACTCGGTAGTCAATCCACAGACATCCCCTAAACCCAGTAATTATAACTAGATTGTTGGACGTCTGTATCAAAAATATCAAAAGTCACATATTTTAAATGTTTCATACACAGTAACCAAAGTATTCCAACTTGATACACACGTGCCCATACTAGTCTTGATTTAAGACTGCTTAAAAATAACCAGGTGATAAGAATACTCATCCACAGACAGCCTTCATTCCTACCAGCAGTTACAGACACGCTGTTGACTTTGTACACCCCTTATTGTTAAGAAATAAATTCCATGCACTTTACTGGCAGCTTTGGATGAACTACATGAAACTGTATAACGATCAGTGCCATCATACCATAAGAATCAACCATGTGTAGAACCAGTTTAAGTACAGAAGTATTTGAGAATAAGAAATATTACGCACCTAATAATATATGCACAATCTCTGCAGAAGTAAAAGCATTTGAATTCCACACTAAACAGAGCTATTACTAACACAGAGATTGCTGTTGGCAAACAATTTTGCATTTCAGTGCATCATCTAAGCTGCATGTGAAGAACAAATTAGCTATATATTACATTAAAAAAAGTATGTGCTGGCAATATTGCCATAACATATCCAGAAGTAGATCAGTTGTGCAGTAGGGCATGGATGACAAACAATAACAGGTTAATAGTTTTTACAGGCATTAAGTCCAGGAGACCATTAAGGAATCTTGTCCAAATTTCTAATTGCTCCAAAACTCTGCCTAGTTAAGTGACTTGATCATCTGAAAGCAAGGAAACCAAAGAACAAGGCAGAAGCCCTCACAGTCCTAAACGCAATTTATTAAAACAGAAAATCACAGCGTTTTCGCCACACACATATGGTGGCTTCTTCAGAGGATACAAAGGCAACCAAACACAAGCAGTTAAATACTGAAAGTTAATTGAAGTCAACTGCTATCAATTAACCACAAATTATGCAACAAGATGCCTGCATTAAACTGAAGAAGTAAAATGCAAAAAGCCTCAGGCATAGTTTAAATACATGCTAAACTGTTGATGTAGTTAAAAGACTGTGACAATACAAAAAGACACAATATTTTGACACAGTCAAACCCAAATAAAATTCAGTATATTTCCTAAGAAATAAGAATACACAAGAAAAAAGTGTCACAAAATTATATGTACATTTAAAAAGCAAAATGCTAAATAGTCATTCCCAAGTGTACATTATTTTAAAAAGGGGAACGACATAATAAAACAAATGAATAACTTTTTACTAAAAGTTAATATAAATTCCAAAGATGTAGACAACCCACATCTAAAGTGTGACCTTAAAATTAAGTAAAAGTAAATATAACAACCTAAGCCAAACCTTGCTAGGTCAAATACCAACAAAAAGGTAGGAAACAGTGCCACCAAGTGGCTTGACACTGTACCCACACATAGTGGGCTAATGCAAAAAGGACTTAATCAAAAGTGTCAAGGCAAATGTGATTCTTAAAGTAAAAAGGGAACAACTATCTCATATACGATTTTAATTTGAGATAAGGTGCAATATTACAGCTTTCATTCAACCCCGGAGGGTAGAAAGCGTTAAGCTTAAGTTGCCAAAGCAATTCATTTGTCTCAAGTATAAGAGCACTAGGTCCACCACGAGGATGAACAGGGAGGTGGTCAATCCCCATGAAAGAGAAAGCATGCCCAGGAAAAGAACAGATATGCTTGGCAAGGGCATTATCAAGTCTCTTATTCCTGATGGCATATAAGTGCTGATACAATCTGTCTTTAAGCCTTCTGTCCGTCTTTCCGACGTAGAATGCTGGACAGCATGTGCAAAAAGCAATATAAACTACTGTTTTCGTATCACAGGAAATACGATGATGTATAAAATATTTCCTTCCTTCAATGCAAAAACTACTACCTGTTTTAATATGTGAGCAGAAGTTACAAAAGCCGCAGGCAAAAGAACCATTAATTCTAGCACTACAAGTGCCATAAGGAGTCTGTAACAATTCTTTGATGTTTCTACCTCTTCTAAACACTACAACAGGTCTATCACCTAACTTCTCACCTACAGGTGCATTACTGGTGATAAAAAAACAATTTTTAAACAAAATGTTCTGTATTGCATACGAGTTCACCCCAAATGTGGAAATGAAACTACAAGTAGAGGCCCTATGAGAGGCAGGTTCAATAGGAGACGTGGCATCGGAAAAGTTGCCAGAGGCACTAGATCTACAAACCGCCACAGTGCAAGGCAACTCTTCTTGAAGCAAGAGAGGTCTGTAAAACCCACTATTTCTTTTATTCAAGACCTCTTCTATTAGTTCAGACACAAGAGTAGCTGGATAGCCACGGTTGACAAAGAGGTTTGTCAAAAATTGACATTCAACGTTAAAGTCTGACAATTGACTACAAATTCTCACGGCCCTCACAAGCTGCCCTTTGACTATTGCTTTTCTAAGTTTAAAGGGGTGAGAACTGGTATAATGAAGGAAGGAATTCACGTATGTATCTTTCCTGTAAATTGTGGAAATTAACCTTCCTGTAATACCGTCCCTAGTCAGTTTTACATCAAGGTAATTCATACTAACACCATCAAACTGGAAAGTGAATTTAAGAAACGGTGTTGTACTATTGATGTAATCGACAAAACTCTGTGCTGTTAAATGATCATAGTTAAGTGACTTGATCAGGTAAATGGAGGGGAAATTCACACCCTTAACCCTCGCCACAGAAAGCAGCCCATTAACAAGTTATCTGCTCTAACTGCTAGAGTAAAAGTTAACTAAATTCTGAAAGCTTTTACAATCTGATGTTATAAAGAAGACTGCATCATAGAATTATGCAATGATTACATAATCATTGATGAAGATCAAATAGTTCTGATCACTCCAAATAATACAGACTATATGATCTGACAATCATTAACCCCTCTGTAGGTGTTGAAGGCTGTCAAGAAGGCACTGCTAAAAATATATTACTAAAATCCAGCATATTTAGACTATATTATGCAATCCAGGTCTATTAATGAATTGATTAATTTTATTGCAATGAATAAAACAAAAGAAAGACAATATAAATGCTGAAGCTGCTTACACTCAACCCACAAGTCACATAGAAGTATCACAGCATACAACATATTGTTTTTTTTTGGGGAGGACTTGCATGTATGCAGGACATCTACATCTCATTTGTCCTCCCTATGGTCTTCTCTGTCATCAAGAACTGCTATCCCCCTTCAGACAACATTCAGTACAAGTCCTATTTGAATTGCTATTAATACCGTACTGTTGCAGCATACCCTTCCAGAGTCAACCTACTTTGGACAAATGGGGCCCTATGCCAGGTAATGAAACAGACCTCTACCAGCAATAGCAATATCCCATTTCTTGTCTGTTTCTCACCAGTTACCACAAACAGTTTTTAAACTCGTCAACGTACATACTATTTTCTCTGCTTTTGCAATTATCGTGGAGATACACATTTTTTTAAATTTAAAATTTTTTATTAAAAAAACACTGAAAACAGACTTCGCATAAGAAACAGTAATTTTCTACCCTTGAAACTCACATTTAGTGAAAATGCATCTGGCAACCCATTAAACAAGGGACATACTGGGATTCGTACTTAAATAGCACATAGTGAAGTACTAATAAGCGGCTATGTGAAGGATGCAGGAATTCAGACAAACAAATGTGACCAGCTGCATGCAAAACAGGTGCAGTAAAGCAATGCTCTGACTGGCTGAGACATCTACAGCGAGAACATAGCTTGCTTTACTGTAAATCTCTGGTGTACTTGCACACAAATTGGGGACTCCGTTTAAGCTTAAAACCAGATGCTCCTGGTTAATTCAGGATGACTGAGACCTACTGTATGAGAGACTAATCAACAACCACAAAAGCTTTTGCACACCTTGCAGTAACAAACACATGGCAGTCAGACGTGTTCCACAAATCACACATTTATAGTTGATGTCCACCTCATGATGTCACACATTTTTAAACAGGTGATACCAAATACTGGCAGCTAAAACTTAACAGGTATTACAAATAATTATAGTCAGATCTCTGGTTACAATCAGTTGCTGTGTATTCAAGAAACATATTTAAAGACATGCATCTTCAGCTTCCCTCCTGATATGAATTTTTGACCTTAATCTCCTTAACACATTACAATAAGAAAATGATCAGTGATCAAGTCATAATCTCTGTGCATACACCATTCATTAGCTACTTCAATGCTTTTGATCTTGTAGTTTAAGGGCATTCCAGGTATTCACAGTCTGTTTAACATTTCTGTCAACATGCGTCAGGCTTGAAAGTTGTTGATTTCTATGAGGTATATGAAAATTTGTTGCCTACCACAACCAAGCTATATGTGCTACCTTCAGTCTAATGGGATAACAGCTTCGTACATGTTCAAGTGTTGGCATGCCTGAACCTTCTCAGACTAACTGTGACTTCTAGGTCTATCCATTTCTAATGTATACAGTGGATATAAAAAGTATACACACCCTTGTTAAAATGACACGTTTTTGGAGACCACAATAAATCATTTCAAAACTTTTCCCACCTTTAATGTGACCTATAACTTGCAAAATTCAATTGAAAAGCAAACAAATCTGTTAGGGAAAAAATATTTAAAAAAATGTACAATATGCTGGTTGCATAAGTGTGCACATCCCTAAACTAATACTTTGCTGTATGTGCACACCCTTAAAGTAATATGTTGTTGAAGCACTTTTTGATTTAATTACAGCATTCAGTCTTCTTGGGTAGGAGTCTATCAGCATGGCACATCTTGACTTGACAATATTTGCTCACTCTTCCTTGCAAAAGCTCCAAATCTGTTAGATTGCCAGGGCATCAACTATGCACAGCCCTCTTCAGGTCACCCCACAGATTTTCTATTGGATTTAGGTCTGGGTTCTGGTTGGGCAATTCCAAAACTTTAATTTTCTTCTGGTGAAGCCATTCTTTTGTTGCTTTGGATGTATGCTTGGGGTCATTGTCATGTTGAAAGGTGAAATTCCTCTTCATCTTCAGCTTTCTAGCAGACGTCTGAAGGCCAAAAGTGACTGACATTTAGAACTGTTCATAATTCTCTCCACCATGACTAAAGCCCCATTTCCAGCTGAAGAAAAGCAACCCCAAAGAATGATACTGCCACCAGCATGCTTCACCGTGGGGATGGTGTACTTTTGGTGATGAGTGTTGTGTTTGTGCCAAATGTACCTTTTGGAATTGTGGCCAAAGAGTTCAACATTGGTCTCATCAGACCAAAACACATTTTCCACATGCTTTTAGGAGACTTGATGCATTGTTTTGCAAATTTTAGCTGGGCCTGGATGTTTTTCTGTGTAAGAAAAGCCTTCCGTCTTGCAACCCTACCCCATAGTCCAGACATATGGAGAACACGGGAGATTGTTGCCACATGTAGTACACAACCAGTACTTGCCAGAAATTCCGGGAGCTCCTTCAGTGTTGCTGTAGGTCTCTTGACAGTCTCCCTGACCAGTTTTCGTCTCGTCTGTTCATCAATTTTGGAGGGACATTCAGTTCTTTGCAACGTCATTGTTTTCTCATATTTTCTCCACTTTTTGATGGCTCTCTTTTCTGTGTTCCATGGTATATCCAATGCTGTGGAAAATTTTTGTACCCTTGTCCTGACTGATAACTTTCAACAATGAGATCCCTTTGATGCTTTGTAAGCTCTCTGTGAACAGTGGCTTTTGCTATAGCAGGCAACTGAGCAAATGTCAGGAAAATCCTACTAGGACAGCTGAACTTTATTTGGGGTTAATCAGTCTCTTTAATTGATGGCAGGTGTGTACCCAAAGAAGACTGAATGCTGTAATTAAATCAAAAGGTGCTTCAAAGTATTAGTTTAAGGGTGTGCACATGCAACAAAGTATTAGTTTAAGGGTGTACACATGCAACAAAGTATTAGTTTAAGGGTGTGCACACTTGTGCAACCAGCATACCATACATTTATTTTTTATATTTTTCCCCCAACAGTTTTTCAATTGAATTGTACAGATTATAGGCCACATTAAAAGTGGGGAAGTTTTGAAATGATTTATTGTGGTCTAATTTTTTTATATCACAAAAACCTGGCATTTTAACAGGGGTGTGTACACAGTTTATATCCACTACACCTTAGATGATCAAGGTTTTGATTTTAGTTTTTTCATACATGCCACATTTTTAATTCTCACACCCCTAAATCTGCCCTATTTTGTTCAGCATTTTAGCCACTTACACACATTATTTCAGTCATACTAAAACAGTTTTCCTTCTCGTCCCCTTGAAATTATCAAAGTGTTTGTGTTGGCTGTAAAGAAACATAATTTTCATTAAAGTGAGCATTCTGTTCCTATTGAGCTTTTAATTCTTCAATAGCATTTTCTTCTGTCAACTATTTGTTACAAAATTGTCTCTCTTTATGAAAAGCAGTTCATTTAACATACACTTTTCCACCCTGAGATGACCTCACTGTTAATTTTTTTAATCTGAAGAGGAGGGACTACATTAAATAACACTATAAACTACAAGAAACACATTCACAGCCTCCTTTGTTCTACCGTGTCAGCCACCAGTCTAAGGCACCCGTTTACTTTTTTTAATTATTTATGGCAAAAGGAGGTGAGACTACATAAGAAATATGTTATAGCTCTTAAAACAGGAATGCTGCATTTCTTTTAAAATTTTAATATAGAATATTTTCCAAAAGAATTAAAAATAAGTAAAACAAAGCCATATCTTTATGCTGCTCTTACCTTTCCCGTTCTGCCACCATTGCAAGGCGTCCATAGTCCCACAAAGATCTTCGAATACATGTAAATACTAAAATTAAGACCTTTAAAGAAAAGGGGAAAAAAAAGAGACTGTCATTTTTCTAACTTCTGAATTACATTCTTTTTTTATATCCATTTATTCACACGCAGCTTACTTCCCATGCCTACAAACATGCTAAAGACAGACATTTTGTTTTCTACAAGTCAACTAAAAAACATTTTCTGAATAACACAGCATTCCATTTTGCGGCTATGTCTCTTAGTACCAACATACAGTATGACCAACATGCATAAGTACACCTCTTGTTTCCCTGCTACGTTTACCCAAAGTGACATGAGGTATCAGGGTGAAACACTGGATTGTTGTTGGTCTTTGTGGCTTTTCCCGGTTAGGGGTCGCCACAGCGGAACTCCGGTCCGCTAATGATTGGCAGTCGATTTTTATGGTGCCGAGTTGCCAGCCCAATGCCCAACCTTCAGCGAAGGCACGCCCATTCACACATGGCTTTCGGAGGCCACTCGACCGCGGGGAGGACATGCAGACTCCACACAGAAGGCACTCCAACCGAGAATCGAACAGGAGAACCTCTTGCTGTGAGGCAACAACGAATTAACTCAAAAGACATTACTTACGAATGATCATTTAATCCAAGAGGTTAATTAGTGATTGTCACAATTTTTAATTATAATAACAGGTTAATACAAGGAGATTAACTAGCAATCACCTTTCCGAGACAAGCAGCTGCTCCTAAACTACAAATGGAAGGTATGACACACTTTTGTCATTTCTGCATGTTCAATCACTCTGAATATGTCATGTATCTATTGTGTTTACTCAAGGGAAGGCAGTCAGACTAAAATAGGTCCACTGGGATCACAGCTCTATCCAGATTAACAAATTCAAAATAAAATCAAAATGATGTCTGGTGCAACTATGTAACAGAGCCTGAAGTATACTACATTGAAAATAACCTGTCTGATTAGAAATAAACACAAACAGCATGGTTTCTCTACGAACTGAAAGAGTCCTGGAATTGTAAAGTATATAAACATTTTAGTTCTCACACTGAGACTGCAGTGTTCCTACGACGGTTTCAGATATTATAAAACATTTGCAGTTCTGACTAAATTTGAACCTCAGTCTGAGTAAGAATGGCTAGGCTCTGCCTTTCTTTAACAAGGGGTCCTTCTCATCTGACAGACAATTAACAGTGTTGTTAGATAAACAAGGTCTAAACAGAGAAGCAATATTTTGCATAAATGAAGTACTGTGCGCTCTTCAGTGCATGTAGTATTGATAGGACTATTACTAGGGATCTCATACTCAAATCCTACAAGCCAAATGAGGTCAATACACATTTTAATCCAACATGCAAAGCTTTCCAGCACTTTATTTTATTGATTTTATTCTATTATAGTGTATTTTATTTACTGCATTTGTCAACTGGGATAGTCGAATTGGGCAAAGCCCACTTTCAGCAGAGGCCATGGAAGAAAAGCTCCACAAATACAGTTGGGAGGCTACTGTAACCTGCTTATTTCAGCTGAAATAAATGCAGCAAAGCAGTGAAAAGAAGCATTCTTAGTAAGTTATGGTGGCATTAATGTCAATTGTTATTAAATTAATAATCTACTCGGATAAGAGATCCCCTGTCTCAATCTGACATGACTAAACTGTGTTGCTAATCACTGGTCATGTCCATGGCTTTATCACAAAGTAGCTAAATGCCTTAAAAAAACTTACAATAAGTAGGCATACATAGAGAATGCAAAACCACTAGCTATATGAAGAAAGTTTTATACAAAAAACTCATGAATCTCAACCATACAGAAAAAGCACAGTTGTGCAAGTTAACTTACCATAACAGTCAATGTTCGAATACATCACTGTTGTAAGCAGTCTAGTAGTCTAATCAATATGTGATATCCTGCTAAAGATATGACAACCAGCAAGCTTACAAAGCTTAAGGGCACCTTCCAAGTGCCTTAATCACTGAACAACTTGAGGATACCTATATAAAGTCAGTGGATAGGGCAACAAACCTTCAGAGCTTTCTTGCGTCAGGGTAAAGGAGGACGGAACTCTAATCTAAGTATGTGCTAGGAGAAAAGGAAACGGAAATCATCCACACCCTGGCATAAAAAAATAAAAAGGTGATGGACAGAGGATGAGCGTTCCTCTGACCTTGGGGTTCAAAAAAAAAAAAAATGGAGGGTTTGAGAAACTTTTTTTCAGACATCTTGGGGGGGCAGGTGGCTGCAAAGAAGACATCCTTTAATGCTGGCAAAACAGAAGGAACAGCTGCAGGCTGAGGAACATCCACCTGTAATGAGTCATACCATCTTTGCTGGGATTCTGGTGTTTCTTTTGTCTCCCCACTGCAATACGTCCTTCATTCTGCAATAGTATCAGAAAGAAAAATGACTCCTCAGGAGGGGAATCTGAAGAAAAAACATTCCTTACAGTTAGAGTCCCCCTTCTGTGAGGTAGGAATTTGAGAAACACAATTGAAATATAATTCCTGTCGCTAAGACTGATAATCTGAGATGAAAATCTTTTCCTTTTTTAAATCCAGGGAAGGCTCAAAATGTAAAGTTTGAAAGGCTTGAAATACATCCTTGTTCATAGGTTCATAGATAGGGAGGTACTATGTTATTGACCCTAGGGCCTATATAAGCCTAGCCAATAAGGTACCCTGGCTTTTGCCACCCAAAAAAATAATTTCCCTATGCCCCTGTCAAGCAGAGCCACAGAAGTGATCCCTGGGGTGAATTTCCTATTTTCCATCCAATCATCACGACTTTTCTTGAAGAGTGCTAATGAGGAGCTTTGTTTGATATAGATAGGCAGTTTGTTCCAGAGTATGGAAAGGCTCTGGGACAGGAATCTATCCCTCCAGCATGTTCTGTTTATTGTGTTGACAAGGTTTAGGTCTCTAGAGCGTGTAGCTCGGAGGGTTTGGGATTTCTTTAAGTGGAGCATGTCCAACAGCTCTGGGTTTGACATAGCTTTGTATGTTAGGAAGAGATCACCTCTGAGTAGGCGATATGCGACGGAGTAAAGCTGGAGATTTTTTGACATGGTCTGCATAGGGCACCTGTTTGAGGCCGGTAATCCTCTTTGTGAGGTATTTCTGTGGTCTTTCCAGTCGTAGATGTCTTGTGAGGTACATACCAAAAGGGGTGTTATACTCTATAATAGGTCTAATGAGTGAGGAGTAGAGGGGAACAATGACCTCTTTTTTCCTGGATGAGAAACCTTTTGTGATGAGGTGTGCCATGTAGAAGGATTTCCTGACTACTGTGGCAATGTGATTATCAATGTTGAGACTACCGTCCACCTGTATCACAAGGTCTCTTATCACACTTTCGGTGTTAAGTTTACTACCGCCTATGTGGTAGTTCATGGGTACAGAGTTTTACCAAAGGGGATGACAATGCACTTTTTGGCACTGAGCTTGAGGCCATGGCTTTGACACCAGGCATCTGTCTCAGTGAGGCTTGAGGCCATGGCTTTGACACCAGGCATCTGTCTCAGTGAGGCCCTTTTGTAGGATGTCCACATCATTAGGAGTTTCGATTATTGCTCCTAGTTTGCAGTCATCTGTAAACTTCGTTAGCCAAAGACCTTCTGTGTTAGCCTGTACTTCAGAGAAGTAGATACCAAACAGGAGAGGACCCAGGACTGAACCCTGTGGTACTCCATTTGTCACTGGTCTGAAGTCAGATTTGGAGTCTGCTACTTTCATAGTGTGGGTACTTCCAGTGAGCCAGTTGGCAACCCAGCTTGTGACATAGGGATTTATACCTAGTTTAGTGAGTTTATATTTCCAAAATGGGGGATGGTGTCGAAAGCCTCGGCAAGATCTAGATAGGCTGTGTGAACCACCTTACCCTCGTCTATGGCTTTGGTGACTGCTTCAAAGAAGTCTATCAGGTTTAGGAGACATGATCTGCCTTTTACAAACCCGACCTGGGTGAGGTCCAGAGTTTGGAGATTACCACTGTCTTTGTTTATAAGTTCCATGATTATTCGTTCCATGGTCTTGCAGACCAGGCTCGTCAGGCTAATGGGGCGGTAGTTCCTGCGGTCCGTGGTGGCTCCCCCTTTGTGAAGTGGGATAACCGTCGCTGTGCGCCACTCAGTGGGCACAAAGGCTGAGGTGAGGCTATGATTGAACATCGTACTTAGGTGGGGTGCCAGTTCGCTCTGTAGTTCATGTAGAACACAGCCTGGGATGTTGTCAGGTCCCATGGATGCTGTATTCTTGGCTTTGGAGAGTGTGTTTACCTGTGCAGCCATGATTACAGGAACTTTGCATTCTTCCAGTATACAGATGGGCCCTTTAGGGGGTGAGAGGGGGGTAAAGTTAGCACTGAACCTATCTGCCAGGATGATGGCAATATCAGTTAGTTCTGTATATTTAGTGCCGTTGTGCTGCAACTCAGAGCAGACCTGAGTGTTGCCATTGAGATTCTTGACATAGCTATAGAATGCTTTGTGGTTATCTTTAGAATCAGTGGCAATTTTGTTTTCCTAATTAGCTTTGGAGGATTTTATGAGGGATCTCAGCTTCTTACGGAGGCTGACCATGGAGTTCCTCCAATCATGGGATTTTAGTCTTTTTTGAAAGTTTCTTTCTTCTGTTGTAGAGTTTGTTTATGGCAGAGGACCACCAGATTGGCTTCATTTTTTTGGAGGATAGCATCTTAGTTCTGTTAGGGATAACACGATCCATGCACTTGTGTACGTGCTTATAAAGTGCAATTGTGTAGGATTTAGCAGTTGTACCTCTACTGTCCGTCTGCATGGGTGTCGCGAAGTTTACCACTTCTGTTTTAAGAAGCATGAAGTTGGCTTTGGAGAAATTTGTTACAGTAGTTCCCCTAATGGGGGGTGGGGACGGGATGTGGATGTCTAGGGTGATTAGCTTGTGGTCGGATCTGACCAATGAGGAATTGACCTTTGGTGTGGAACACCAGTCACCCATGTTGGTAATGACCAGGTCTAGGATATTACTGCCCCTGGTGGGGGTGTGGATAAGTTGATCCAAGGTGCTGGAATTTATGAATTCCAGAAAACATTGAGCAAAAGAGTTGGTACACGAGTAGTTTTCCCAGTTAATGGTAGGGTAGTTGAAATCGCCCATTATTAGGGTGATGGGTTGTACCCTAATATTTTCCAGTGTATCTAGAAATGAAGGGTGGGAATCCTGGGGCATGGTGGGGGGGGACTGTAGCACGCTACAATTTGGACTGCAGTCTTGCCCAGAGTTAGTTGCACTTGGATAATCTCGGATGCATTATGCTGAGCAACAAGCTTGGAGGTGTGGGTATCCTTAATAAATATGGACACGCCTCCGCCTTTAGTGTTTCGGTCCAGGTTAGGTGGCCGAAAGGTGTGGTATGAATTATAGCCTGGTAATGCAGGGGTGCTCTCTGGAGCCTTGAACCCAGTGGCGGCTGGTGACTTCAAATCAAAGGGGGGCTGCAGGAGACAGCTGAATGGGTGGGGTCAATGGGAAAGGTGTGGCCAACTAGAAAGGGGAGGAGCTATGCTCAAAATCACAAAAACTACCTAAATACACTGCCCTGGGTGCCAAACTGTCATTATGAGAGTCCAATCAAGACAAAATGAAATGTAGAAGAATAAAAATATTTCAATGCATTGGCTGCATGACAGCTTACATAATATCTAGATGGTAACAAAAAGGTTGTGAGGCATGAAAAATAAATTACTTTTAAAATACATTAATGGAATGCCAGTCAAATTCAAGTACAAGAAAAACAAGCAGCACTCAACTCAAACCACTACTTGCACTGCAGTTCTAATTATAATTTATATTCAGCTTTATTAAAGTACCAAGTAATATGCTGAAAGTAGAAATCTCTGATGCCCCCACTTGTGACAATGTTTCTTACCCAAAAAAAGACCTGCTGCCTGACAACTATCTACTTGTTTCATGGGGAAAACATGATCAAAGTAAAAAATGAAAAGCAAACAAGAAATAAGCTCAAGATACATTGCTTAAAAGGATTACTGTAAAGGTTATGGACCACACAATTGGCATTCTGTTTAGTTTACAAGTAAAGCCTGCAGAAATGACTGGAAGTCTCCAAGTGTAATGAGCTTCTTAAAATAATGTAATCATGTCCTTTATTATAAATACTGTCATATGCATTTCAATACCCAAGGCTTATACATTATCTAGTTAAGTATTCTCTACATGGCAACAACAGAAAGGCTTTCAATGTTGGCAATTCTTTAACAGTATGCTTATTAAAGCTTACTTGCATCTGAAGATCTCAGCCAAGCTTACCTGATGGTCATTAAAGTATTGCTACTTAAACACAGAGCAACAGGCACTTTGAGTAATAAGCATAAATCTACAGTACATAAAATATGACAGAAACCAAACCATTCTGCAAAAATCAAGGACAGATGAAAAGCCACTCTAGTACTTGTGTCTACCTTGGATGGGGGGATACTCTGCACATTTACGCTGCATAACTACTCCTTCCTTGCTTCGACACATCCAGAGTCACTACATGGGGGAGTGGGGTGCAACAAATATGTCACAATTTGAAATGTCTCTGGCTGACTGTGATGGCCCTGACACATTTGTCATACCTCTCAATCTCAGAGCAAGAAATCTGGACAAAGCCATACATAGATGTGGGACAAAGGCCCAAAAATAAGGACAATTTTTAAATATTGCTCTTATAAACTTAGAAAGGTAATAGAATAGGTCTTGCATTAGTATGACTTTTCTGAATGGTATGAAATCTGAAACTCAAATGTCTGTCATTATTTTCTAACTTCAGTCTTTAATGATTTCACTAATTTGCCACAAAAAAAACAATTTTATCAAAAATGGACCAAAAATGTGATGTAAAAATATAAGATAGCCACACAATACAGCTGGGAACCTGTCAAAGAAGGGACACTTTGATATTAGTACTGCTAACTTGAGCAGCTGACAAAATGAAAGAATCTACATGCATTTCTGAAATAAAAGTAATCTATAACTCTGATTATTACAGTTATTTCTTAATTGTAAATCCTCCATGTTTACTTCCAAAATTGCTATTTTGCAGAGGGATTATTAGGGGGAAGAGCAACATTTTGAGCCTTAATCGGGGACAGTTGAGAGGTTTGGCTATGCCTAATTCGATAAAGCAATTTATTTGCATGTACCTCTCAGCCTATTCATGTAATAAATCTGGACAAGGCCAAATATATTGGGGGAACATATAAACAGTACTAAACATTGCTCGTATAAAGTGAGACAGTTGATAGAACAACAGGTCTTACTTTAGCACGCATTTTTCTGAATGTTATGAAGTCTGAAACTCAGTGTGTCATTATTTAGTGACTTAATTCCTAAATGATTTGCCAGAAAAAACACAAATTTTATGAGGAACAAATCAAAAATAAGAAGCAAAAATCTTCATTCTTTGAAAATCTGGACAGTTGGGAGGTATAGTTCAGCTGGGGCTGTCTAAGTTTGCCACCCTTCCCCCTCACAAAATCATGGTTGAATGGAGCCTCCACCTGCAGCCATTCCAATGATCAATTACTTGGCTATTTCACTCCATTTACCATAAACACTGATGTGCATACTGATTTACTTCTATGATGATTTGGACTTCATTTGAAAGTTTTATTTTGCATTTTACAGCACAAATACTAAGACATATGCTAAACAAACTTAGCATTAAAACTTCTCTGCCCTTGAAACTCACATTCATTGAGACAGCATTGAAACCCACATTCAAAGAAAATACATTTTGCCATTGGCAGATAAAGATTAATTCTGGGCTTTTTTCAAATCATAGGCCCCTTGCATATGAAACATACATGTGCTCTTTGATACACCTTCCTATTGCTTTGAACATTTTCCAGTAAACAATGAAACAAAACGCATGCACCAATAATGACAAAACTGCCCAATTCAGAACATTTCCATCATAAGTCTACTCAAACTTCTACAGTCCACCATTATCAGTAAATATGCACAATTCTACAGTCCACCATTATCAGTAAATATGCACAATTCTACAGTCCACCATTATCAGTAAATATGAACAATCTCTGAAGTAAAAAAAAGTCATTAAATAATTCCACATTAAATAAATCTGTAACTAATGAAGTGATTGCTGCTAGCAAACACCTTTATAATTCATGGTTTCATCGAAAAATAAAGCGTCTGATGCCCCTGAGGAATAAATTGCCTATATTACATTAAAAATTATAAGCTAGTAATATTGCAATAGGAAATGGATGGCAAACTGATAAACAGGCTCATAGTATCTTAACCTTTTCAGTACAGCAGCATTCACCTCTTGTGGGAGTAGAACCAACAACCTTCTGCATCAAAAGCAAAAACACAACCTGTTGTGCTATTAACAATGTAAGTTGCCTTAGCGTAAGCAGCACTAAACTTCTCTTTCCCTGCAGCTTTCAGCTCCTTGTAAAATCTACTCAACACTCAACTGCATCTCAACTTTGCAGCACAAGAAATCTGGAAAAAGCCAAATTTATTGGGGGGGGGGGTCAAAAGGCCAAAAACCAGGGCCACAAACATTGCTTGTATAATCTTGGAAAGTTGCTAGAATAAAATGCTGTGTTACCACCATACATTTTACTGCCAAGGTCCCTGTGCAAAACAGTTAGAGCAACATACCACTACACAAAATCGGCTGCTTTGTGAAAGAGAGGAAGTCTGAAACTTAAATGGCTATCATTTAATGAATTCAGTTCTCACCATTGACACCATTCATCCACCACAAACAGACACAAATATGTGTACACTCACAATAAGAAGGCATACACATCTAGACACCAAACCTACTCACTAACATTGTCCCTGTATAAACACACACACACACCAGACACTTTCACTGCAGTGAATGAATCCAACAAAACCAATACATAGTCTTTGAAAGCCCCAAGTGTGCAAAGATCTGGCTAAGGCTACAAGTAGTGAAAGAACTTAGACAAGTTGAAGAGACATGTCAGAATATACCTCTAAAAGAGCAGAGTGAAAAAAATAGTGGACAAAAGTGGACCTATACATTAAAATGTTGCATCCTGTAGGAGTTGCAAAGCAGGACGAAAAAGTGTCATTTCAACCTGGAAATACTGCTAAACAGGGAGGTAACTGACAGAACCCAAAAGAAGGGAGCTGTAGCTTTGAGGGAGTATTCTATAGCAAAGAAATTAGACATTATGAAAAATATAACAAGTAAGACTAAATTCTAAATTTCCTGTCACATTAAACAGCCCAAGGAATCAAAAAATCCGAGCAGCAGCTAGGTGCTGAAAGGGGAGAAACATAACAGCAAAAAAAAAAAAAAAAAAGTTTTATTAAGATGGTTAAGTGAAATGGGACCTGGTTAGAGTTCCAAACTCATTTGTGTCAATGAAGAGACTAAGCAAAATATATATTTAAATAAGAGAAAGTAGTACAAATGAAAATAAATAATTTGCAAAGGGGGGCAACCTAGAAAATAAAAAAAGAACTGAGAGGATCATGTTTAGTCAATGTAATATTGTTCTAAATTGTAGTAAGACAGTATAAATCATTTACAATTGTTCTAACATTTAGTAGGGCAGTAGAAGAAGATGCTTTCAAGTACTGCTTTAGTGTTTACATCTCCAGGATGTAATGCATTTTTATATATCAACTTGGATTCCATATATGAGTTGTGAAATAAACATGCATTGATTACACTGGATAAATACTTAAAAATATCTGTGGATTAATATGTCACAAATAGGATATCTATAAATTGATGATGATGTCAGTCAGACCTTTTTTCCACCAACTGACTTCTAAGGAAAATAACACCAAAAAAATTAATACCACATAAAACACCATAAAAAATCATAACTCAGATGTAACCTACTATAAGAGCAAAATCTCATCACAAAACATCACTATGAAGTAAAATAACACAAAGTATAGGAAGCAAAGCTATAACATCTCAAAATACAGCAGTAACATCTTAGCTCAGCTTAAAGCTTGCTCCTGTATTTGTTCTCCTTTTGTAATAGGCAGAAGATGAGACTTTGTAATTAACATTCTTTTACCACTTCCAAAAAAAAAATTTACTCCAACTACAACATTAACACCATACAAACAACAATAAATAAAATGTATACATTTAGTACCCTGTCCAGTCAATATGAACACCACTGCTGTCCAATTAAAAAAGTTAAATGGTTGTCCGTCATAGCATGAGGCATACTGTTACTTTACTCCTTCAAAATGCTGAACATTAACTACAGCCTCTCCCTTGCTGACAGACTAAATATTGGATCCAGTTTAGATTCTCTCGTAAGTATAAATAATGAAGTAGTTTGCCTCATAAGACTCAACTTTGTGCTAGACTAGCATAAAATAAGCTACCTTCATCCAGGTTTCTGTAATTAAACTAACCTGCACTCTGATGCATAGATGTAGCTAAACTGTCTGATACAACTTAGACAACCTTAGCTGTGATCCATAAAATTAACTCACCTGTTGTCGTTGATTCCTGATTCCACTGATTCAAGCACTAGCAGCAATAAATCCACCACAGACTGACTAGTCGTCTAAGTCTAATTTAATAAAATAATTTTCTTGTAACTGTCTTGAGCCAAAAAAAAAATGTTTTAAGTTTTATAATAAACACAAGTTAACACAAGGGAAAAAAAAGATCAGAATGGTCCATCCAACGCCGAAAACCGACTGACTGATTCTCGCTCTTTTCCCAGCACATAAAGCCCGGGAAGAGAGCGACAACCAATCAGCAGCATTTGCCCAGCAAGCACGTCATGACGTGCCTGCGGACGTCGCAGTCTGAGCCCCTTCCATATCTATGCGGTTTGTGAGTCAACCGCATAGATTTCTGGGAAGTTCTGGGCATCAGAATGATGCCTTCTTTGCTTCTCCGGGCTGCAATGAAAACATTGCAGCAACCCAGCAAGAATTTAGAAAAAAAAAAAAACGCTGTTGCGTTTGAAGCGCTTAATGCAAGATGGCGTAATTTCAGTCGGACTCGAAATTTAAGTATTTAACAGTACAAAAACAGATTTTTTTTTTTACATAAAAAAAATAAACTACTCAGCTGTCTAGCTGAGGGGGCTGCAGTCCAGCAGCCCGATGCCACGAGCCGCCCCTGCTTGAACCATCTCTTTGACACTGCACAGATGTCGATGTTCTCCATTTTAAGGAGTGCCTCGAGTGAGTGCATTTTGACGTTTAGACTTCTAGCATTAAGTAGCATTACCCTCAGATTTTGCTTGCTTGTACCTGTTACGGTGGTGAATTTGTCATCTGAACCCTTGCCTAAAAAAAGGCACTATAGGGGTGGCAACAGCCTTATCTAGTATCCAGAATCCCAAGGGTGATAGGTGCAGGCCAGCTCTGGCAAAGCATTGTGGTCTGTTGATCATGTCATCCCAGGCAGACAGATACTGGATCCCCTTAGAATGACACCAGAAGCTTAGACAACTGTTGAAGTCAGCCATTTTGTCGTTGTACTGTGGGTATCATTCTGGGTGATGGCAGGATGCTACTCAGGGCTAGGGTCATACCTGCCTGGGCTACAAGATTGGAGAGCTCCTCTACGTCTCTTTTCATGTAGTCCAGGGAGGTATGGCTCAGGTCAATTTTCCCAGTCTACTTATGTGATTCAGGAGAAGAAAAATGCCTAAATGCCTGTGTATTTTCTTTTCCTGGGTGACCCCCGGCCAAAAAAAAAAAAAGAAAGACTCAAAGGACATTTCCTTCCCTGGAAATGATGCTCCTTGCTATACACCTTGGATACCAAGAAGTGTGGATGCTCCTTGCCCAGAGAGGATAACCAAAGAACAGCAGACGACATGCCCATCTCCCAGTCCTTAATGACTTCTCGAGGAGCAACACCAGAGGGACCAAGAGAAACTGATGAGAGAGTGGTATGAGCTACCTGGAATGGCCACAGTGGAGTTCCTCATCAGATTTGAGGTAAAGAGCCCGAGGGGGATTCGACACCAAAAACTTGAGTACAACCTTCTTTTTTCACATCAGATACTTTGAGATAAATTTTTAAGGACAACATCCAAAACCACTAATCCTAATTGTAGTTGTAATTGACAGAAAGTAAAACATTTTTAGACAAAAAAAAAACAGTAATTTGAAAGGAACTTCCCACACAGGGAATCCTGACTAAAAATTTAATTTTTAAGGCAAATTTTTAGAGACAACCATTAGAAACACTAGTCATAGCCTCTAGCAAAAATTTCTTACAGAAAAACACTTTTCTTCACAAAAGTTGAGAAAGTGGAAGGTATTCTCCCACAGGGTACTTATCTGTCCAGTCTTTAATAAGCGTTAGTCGATCAATCACTCGAGGCCAACATGGGAGAGTGCACTTTGACTGCAAAAAAGTTCTGAAGGTCTGACACCCTAACCACCAATTTTTATACCATCTTCTAAGAGGTCTTTAGCTGTTAGAGCACATAGAAGGTGCCCTTGAACACTGGAACTGGCCTGTCTTCATATCCTTGCCAGGATATAATCCATACAGCTTACCGAATACTGCAACAGTGATCTAATGAAGAATATTTGCAATTACATTGATTACTGAGCAATGTCTCTTAGCGCCTTCTGAAGAATAAAAAAGGATTACTATAAAGTAAAAAACAAAACCACTAGCAAGGGTGAAGTGCCCCAAACAAAGCATGAGAAAATATATCTAATAAAAACTCTCTGAGGCACACCACAACTATAAAAGCAAACAGTTTAATATGAGGAAAAACTGACATAAAAACAAATAAAATCAATTCAGTTAGCGCTTTCATATTTATCCAAATGCTTCATCAGACTGTACAGTCTGATGAAGCATTTAGATAAATGTGAAAGCACTAAGTGAACTGATTTTGTTTTTATGTCAGTTTTTTCTTCATATTAAACGGTTCGCTTTTATAGGCGTGGTGTGCCTCAGAGTGTTTTTTTATGGGATTACTATAAAGTCCTTTCTATTAGGCTCATGTATGGAAAATAAAACCTCATGCAACCTCTTTGCAACCCCACATAAACAGTGGCACCATTAGCTCAAGCTGGGGATTTGGTCATCAAAGAAACAGTGCCACTTCAGCTCTCATACCATTACTAAACAACCCACATCAATTAACTCCTGAGAAACTAACACTGGCATATACTCACAATGATCAAGAACTAAAGATGTCAGTTTCAACTCAATATCCCCAGCACTACCTATGCTGCCTACTACAGCCAACCATAACCTCCCCACACTCCCTCCCCTCTGGCCACCCCATTTCAACATACTGAGAAATGTCCAGACAAACATTCATATGGCCAGGGGACTTAAAATAGTACTGCTAAACCTAAACAGCATTAATAAATAGGTAGTTCTAGAATTCCAGATCCCTCCACATGCAACAGAACTTGGGGAAACCCCGGATTCCTTGCAAAAAGAATAAATCTCTCTTTGGTTACATGACCATGTTCATCAGTAACAGAAAGAACAAAGACTGCAAGGGCATCGTGTTACTAATTAGAAACAAAACATAAGTGAAGCTGAATTACCTACCAGAAATATCGCCTTCTGTGTGGAAGTCCCAAACTGACTCTTGGTATAGTTACCGGAAAAGCACGCAAAACTCGACACAGAGTAGTTTAAACATTTTCCCCTGCCAATACAAAAACA
This sequence comes from Protopterus annectens, assembly GCF_019279795.1. NCBI lineage: Eukaryota > Metazoa > Chordata > Ceratodontiformes > Protopteridae > Protopterus > Protopterus annectens. Next base: position 926,011,688 of record NC_056727.1, on the reverse strand, counting down.
TTTGAAGAATATACTACTATAAATTTTACAGCACAATAAACAAAAGTCTTAAGAATGGGAGATCAACCTGAAATGGCTTGGCTCCAACAAAAATGTTCTCATGATCAGCACTGAGCTTATAGGGCCCAACCTGCAAACAGGCTCCTACCTTCCTAAAGGATGCTGTAGTCAATGTCTCAGAGAACTACAGCTGCAGATATACTGTTGAATGCACTAGGAGGTCTATATAGAGCAATATGATTTATAAAGAATGGAGATGTTTATTGGGAAGATTAATAACCCTATAAATAGAACTGGACAATATAAACTTTTAATTGTTCTGAATACTTCAATAAAAACAATAGCTATTCCTTTCCTCTCAGAACCAACAGACTATTAGGTAGTAGATGCTGATGGCTTTTCACTGTAATTAAAATTCAAGTCAGGAAAATGGATAAAATGTGGGTGCAGTGGAAGGACACAGATGGTCCAGTTTTCTACCAGAGCTTCCTGAAATTTACAGGGAAGCCACAACAGCTGCTAATTCAGCAAAAGCGGAGTATGTAAGAATAAAAAAAGAACATTATATCAGGGGACCCAACACACATTTCTGAATAATAAGAGGTTACTAAGCTAAGAGCCCTACAGCCTTTATAAGCCTAGCCATTCATCCACCAATTTTCCCAATCATCAATGCCGAAGGACTAGAAAAGTTCTGGTATATGCCTCTGCATTATGGCATCTATAAGATGCTCCTGTCCTAAGACAGACAAGCAACAAGCCCGGAGGGGGGGCAGGCAGTTGAATTTGCAATTTCTCATCCATTGGTCCACATTATATTGGAATAAGTTTAAGAAATTCTCTGCTTCACATGAATGGTGAGTCAGTTCCAGAGAAAGGGCAGTCTCTGAGACACATACCTGTCCCTCCAACATGTTTTATGTCACAGATGATGTTTCAGTCATTAGACTGGGTAACTCCAGTGCTGTTGGTTTTGCAAATGTCTAGCAGATCCATCAGGACTGGATCAGTGAACATCTTGTAGTTTAGACATAGATCACCCCTAGTAGTCTGTACGAGACAGAGTATAGGGACAGGGCTTTGAGTCAGTTCACACAGGACAGGTTATGTACACCCTGTATTCTTTAAGTGAGGTACCTCTGTGGCCACTCCAGCAGTTGCAAAAGCTTGGCCAGGTGAATGTCGAAGGGTGGACTGTGCTCTAGTATTGCTTTAATGAGGAGAGTATGTCAAAGGGTGCACTGTGCTCTATTATTGGTTTAATGAGGAGAGCATGTCAAAGGGTGCACTGTGCTCTATTATTGGTTTAATGAGGAGAGCATGTCAAAGGGTGCACTGTGCTCTATTAATGCTTTAAAGAGTATGTTGAAGGGTGCACTGTGCTCTATTATTGCTTTAATGAGGAGAGTATGTTGAAGGGTGCACTGTGCTCTATTATTGCTTTAATGAGGAGAGTATGTCGAAGTGTGCACTGTGCTCTATTACTGTTTTAATGAGGAGAGTATAGTGCGACTATGATCTCCCTAGATCTTGATGCCATATCCTTACTTAAAAGTCACACCACACTGAAGGATTTTCTCACCACTGGGGATACATGGTGATCAAACTTCAGGTTACTGTCAACCTAAGTTTTAGTCCCTTACCTACGGGTTTACTCTTGGGGCGTGTTATCAGTGCTGTAATTTTCAGGGGTGGTCATCTTCCAAAAATGTATAATTATGCATTTTTCTGCACTCTGATTTAGGCCATGGCTGTAGCACCAGTTATTGGTCTGTGACAGACTGGAGGATATTCACATCGCTGGAGGATTCAGTGACTGCACCTACATTGTAGTTGTCAGTAAATCTGGTCAGCAAAAGGCCCTCTACATTTGTCTGGACTTCACAGAATTATATTCTGAACAGAAGAGGTCCCAGTACAGAGCCCTGTGGGACACCACTAGTAACAGGCCTCTTGGTGGAGGTAGTCTACCTACCTTAACTTTATGGGTCCTATTCTTAAGCCATTTGGCTATCCACTGGGTGACTGAGGGATTTATGTCTAAATGTGTGAGTTCCTCTATAATACAGGAGAGAGGTTGTGCCTCAAATGCCTTTGCCAGGTCAAGGTATGCAATATGCACCATTTTGCTCTTGTCCATATCCTAGTGACCTTCTTGAAGAAGTCCACTAGGTTTAGTAGGCATGACTTGCCCTTGACAAAACCAAACTGGGATGGGTACTGTGTTTGAAGATTTCCTACGTCTTTGTATATCAGTTCCAAAATAATTCTTTCCATGGCTTTGGGTACAAGACTTGTCAGACTTATGGATCTGTAGTTCAATGGGTCTATTGATGGTCCCCCTTTTTGTAGGGGAATGATCATTGCAGTCCTCAATTCCCTAGGGATGAAGCCTGCCTGGAAGCTGTGACTAAACAGAGATTCTAATATGTTGGACAGGTCATGTTTGAATCTATTTAGGAGGCATTCTGGGATATTATCAGGACCCATCAATGTAGTATTTTTAGCTCTGCAGAGTGCAATGAGGACCGGTTTATTTTTTCTTTATTTTTGTTTATTGGGATAGTGCATTGATCAATACTGACCAATTTCAGGCTCAGCCTAAATGAAATACAAACATTTCTGTATTTTTGTGAAATGTTAATAACAGAGTAGCTCAGACTAATTACATAGAAAACACTAGCGTATGTTCATTCTAGTGAACAAACAATGCTATGTACAATCAAGCAGAGTGTAATTTACAATATATACACATTAGCTTCTAAAGTGGGTCAATCTTCAGAAAAGAGGAGATGGCGCTCAGAAAGGAGATAAGTGAGGTGATATGTCCTGTGTTGAAGCAGGAGCATTTGGCTGGGATGAAGTGCTTTTTGAGATGCATTCTGAATTTGGAATAAAATGTTGATTTCTTTAATGTCAATGGGGAGAGTTTGTTGGTGATAGTTGGGGAAAAATTATAGGGGGTTAACTGGGCATGATAGGGAGTGAAACTGGAACTGAATTTATTGGACAGCGCACTTGCTATATCCTCTGGTTCAGTATAGGGAGCTCCATTTACTATTAGTTCAGCACACTGATGGGTGCTCCTCTTCAGGATGCATACATAACTGAAAAATACCTTGTGAGTATTCTTAGCCTGGCAGGCTACTTATCCCTAGAGGCTGGCTTTGGTGGACTTGATTAGTCCTCTGAGTTGCTTGTTTACAGTGATGAGATAGATTTTTGCCTGTCTGGCATAGGCCTTCCTATTTTTGAACAGAATTTTCTTTCTTTAGTTGTACAATCTATTTAAATTGGGGCTCCACCAAGGGGGCTTATGGAATTTGTCCCATGTTTATTTTGGTTTGGTACTGCTGTTTCTATGCAGTCATTTAAATGCTTGCACACTGTTTCTGTAAACATTTCCACTAAGGCCACAGTTTTCTCTGAGTTTAGGGGGAGCTTGGAATTTAGCTCTGCCATCCCTTAATAGGAGGTAGTTAGCATAAAAAAATGTTAAAGATTCTGGAGTTTTCTGGGAGTTTGGTGTTTACATTTATTTCAAGAGGGACTGCTTTGATACCAAACTTGACCAGTGAGTACATTAAACTGGTGAGGTATAACATTCCCCTCATATTTGAGAGTACCATATACAGGACATTTCTACCCCTACTAGGTGTATAGACTAGCTGTTCTAGTGTGTTAGCACTAAAAATCTAGGAATCTTTGAGAGTGCATGCTAGTGGTTGTGTATGTATCCCAGTTTATGGCTGGATAGTTGAAATCACCCATGAATATGGTGTTGAGCTTAATGACGAATGATTCAAGTACATGGTATGGTTATCCTGGGTCATGGTTATAGTTAGCAATGATATGGTGTGGAACTTTAACTAAGGTTGGTTATGGGAGCTGAAGCGCGTCAACACTGTGATATATATTGAGGTCTGCTTATTTTTTTATGTAGACTGATACACCTCTACCTCTTGGTCCCTTCTTGTGTGGTAGCTGGTCTGAATGTGAGGAAGGCACTATAGCCTTGCACTGTTGGGGTGCATTCCACAGCTTTAAAATACATCTCAGTAATTGCAGAGATGTCAACACTCAAGGGTGAGGAGCATTTCTAGGGAATGGAGCTTCTTGTTGAGACTCATAGCAAAATCAAAGGTGACTAATGGGAAATGCTGATAAAATCCCTACACCTTGTAACTTTAACATTCACACAAACAGGATTGAAGAACACACAGTGATGGCAGAAAATTCAAGAATCATTAGATGGTAAAGGCAGTAACATTTACTAATCTGCAAACAAAAAAATAAAAAACGTAGGGCACACCACACCAGTGTTCGAGAGAGAAACTGCTTTATTGCACAGAAAGATGACTGAGCGCTTTCACCTGCACATCCCAGGCTTCATCAGAGTCTCTGTTTTTTATTTTTTTATTTTTTTATGTGTTAATTTTCAATTTCAATTACACCCTGGTTTAACATTTAGTAATCTGGTAAATCCACACTGAAAATCCTTTATTTTTTCCATTACAAATCAATCAACACTAAATGTCTAAAACCAGAAAAAGCTTCAGTCAAATCCCACTTTGAACATGATCCACAAAGCTCCTCTAAAGAGCTATATTGAATTTGCCCTTACCAAATGGTGCTGTACCAAACACAAACTGCAAAAGTGCTTAAAGAACCTAAGTAACCCCATTTAAAATGTCCTTCTTCCTCCATTCTCATAAGCAACAAACTACCAGAAAAACTGCCTTCCTCATCCACTCCAAAAAAGTGTCCCACAAACAAGAAGCCACTACCCTTCCATCAGTACTGCAGCCATTCATCACCTCATTTCTGTGTTATGCTCCTCACTGTTTCCAATGCCATTAGTATTTAAATGGCTTATGAAACTGAGCCTCTTGTTCAAAATCTGTCCCCTTCTCGGTAAATAGTGAACTTACCTTTTTTATTTTCCAGCAAATTTGTTACCTTTAACTACCCTCCCTCTAAAACTTTTCCATCGTATACCTCTTCCTGACAAATGCTTTACTACCTCTACATTTTAATTAAATAGATAATGTATTCACACTACCTGAAAGGGCCAAGTTCTATATCTTTCCATCCCCACCTATCTTCTACCTGGCAATCGGTACTGAAAATATGCAGAATAAAATATTCAAAATGCATTATGATGGGTCACCTGGCAAGGCTCCTGGCACACTATAAATCTGTGGAGGATTAAAGCTGCTATCTACACTGTCTAATCACTGCTGTTAAATCTAAAGGTTGTATTGAGACCTACTGAATGTAAAGTTAATTGATATTTTACCGAGGAACCTCTGGAATAAATGTCCCCTGCATGTTAAAAGCAGTGTGACTCACTATCTTTCTTTAAACTAGATGACTGGAATGGTATCCACAAAATGTACTTCAGTTTTTACAGGTATACCCTTCAAGGAGAAAGGAAGTGCTGCCTGAAGAAGGGTACTGGTAAGGTGAGAAAGGTCATGAGATTCAGTGACCTTGGAATATCTATGAAACTTTAGTAAACAGTCAAACTGGATGGCTGAATTTTTACTTTCTCTTAAAAATGTAACCGGTCTCAACATGTTGTCAAACTTAGGATTACATTATACAACCAAGGGGATAGTACCTCTCAATGGATTCCAGTGTAAAGCTCCCCTCATTTGGAAATTTGCAAAGTTATTATTTTTTGTCAAGTGTCACTGGTGAAAGGTCTTTAGCTATATTACCTCCTTCATTGCTTTAGTCTACAGTCACTTTCCAGCAATATCTAACAAACAGCAGATTCCTGGCTAGTGCACTAATCTCACTCTTCATGAAGAAATAAAACACACAAAATACACATGGTTGGTTCCAAGCAAACACACCCCAAAGTAACACCTCAATAGCACATAAACTCTGATAAACCTGGTGGTCGCAGTCCTTTATCTTCAAACAGGAATGGCACTTCAAATGGTGCATCTGGAGTTCCCTACCTTACACCATCTCATTTTAAAGAGCTCCTAAGCAATTATCACACAAAAGGACTGCAACTGAGTGCTGCCTGTGCATGCATACAGAACGGATGTGGTAGGCAAGACTGGGCACAAGTTCACTGTTGTAACTTAAGGGACTACAAGTGTGATAAATGAGAAAAAAAGCCTGATCAAGTTAAAAAAAAAGAATGTTACTCTCTACAGACCAAGTGCAGACAATGCATGATGATTAAAAGTTTTGACCCAAAGTATGTGATACTATACCATCAATCCCCTGTAGCAAGAGTCCAGTGGGTTAGTGGGTTATGGTATTTTCACTGTATATAATCACCCAAATAACTGCTGGACATAATCAGTTGATCTTCTAGAGATTCATCCTCAAGTCCTGGGTTGGTGATATTTCACCAATCAGGCTTTGTCATTTTTATTCAGCAGAGGTCTGCACCTGGAGACATCCCAGTACCCACTGCAAAAACAGCATGCCCAATACATAAGCACATTTGTCCATAGAGCACACCTGTTCACCCTCTAGCCATTAGTGAGCAGCCACTTCGAAATCAAGAAAGGGCAATGTAAATTTGATACCATGTTATTAAAACAAAAGTGATACCAAGAAGAACTGTTTCCTTGTGTACAACAAGCAGCAGCTGATGGACAGCTCACTGCATAAGGTTGGAAGGAGGATATTTCTAACCATAAAGGAGGAACCATTTACAGATCAATCGATATGGGAAAACCATACCTGATATACTTAAATACAAGGAGACAACCAGTACCACCAGACTGGAAGGAGGCAAAGGATCACAGAAGACAATAGATGACAAAGCCTGTGTGCAATCCGTTTCCAAAAGGAGCCTGACTCGACAAGTCACAGTTGAGATAAGAATGCTGAGTGAACTTGTCCAGCAAGGACCAAGTGAGCATCTCCAACAAAGGCATTCTTGAAGTAATCACTGGAGGCAGCCACTCCTCTAAAGAAGTGGGTTTTACTGCAGTACCTCCCAAAAGGCAGCTAGCCAACTGATGGCAAGACAATGCCACTAACAATCCACTTGCACAATGTCTGCTTGGCAACTGCAAGTCTCTCCATCCCTGCAACAAACCAGATTATTAATTAGCCCATCTTCATACACTCAAGCACCCAGCTCAAGTAATACCTCAGCGGAATGGGTATGTCCACGGTATAAGAGGTGTTCTTTCCCCTGGTTTAGGCCATCACCTACCAATATTAAAGATTAATGGAGAATTCAGTGAGAACTCAGAAATCACCTACAAAAGGATCATAGGATCATACAAAATACAAGGCAGTTAAGTCACAAAGATCATTTACAACTTACTAATACATGCCCACATGCTGCATCCCATTTTCTATAAAGAGGGTGGTCCCCTTGTTGTAGAACAAAGTTATTAGTCCACAAAAAAAACTGACAGCCAAAGAGAGCCATAAAGATGATACTGTAGACAACTGAGGATAAGAAATAAATTATATATTGTTAACATTATGCAAAAATCCCAGAATTTTAGATAGATGTTATTCAAAAAGATTAAGACAGAAATTAGAGGAAAGAAAAATACTTGCACAAGAAAAACTGTCAAAAACTATGAAGGCAAATTTGTGTTCATTAATACAAAAGATCCACGAAAAACATATAGACCAAGAAATTTTGGGCCAGTTGGAAAAAAGAAGCAATTGAGGAAGTGCAAAAATATATAAAGAACAAAACCTAGAATTTTTTTACAAGTATAAAAATGAAACATGCACATGGGACAGAGATCTAATACAGTGCAATATTTTAGGCAAAGGAAAAAGCTAAACTAATCAATACAAAAAAGCTGCTCCAAAGATATTTGAAGATAAATACAAGCAAAGACACCCAGATATGGAAAATTTCACAATTCAAAAAATAAGATCACAAAGGGGGAACACAGAACAGATCATAAAGTAAAAGTTAAGCAAATAGAAGCCGAAGTTATGGAATACATGCAAAGTGAAGGATTTAGTGTAGAAAGTCTAACATGGGTTATGTCACAACATGCTGGAGCAGCAAGTCCCCAAAGTAAGGAAAAACAGGTGAAGTGGGAGACATCTGAAGAAGAAATACAAACATGGGAAACAAAAAAATTCAACATGGTGTGATATTTATGCAAAGGAGAAAGCAAAACTAATCAATACAAAAAAGCAGCATCTTAGATATTTGAAGAGAAATAGAGGCAAAGGCATCTGGAAATGGAAAATTACACAATACAAAGGAAAACGAAGTGGAAAAGAGGATTAGCAATGGAGAAGTTAAAGAAACAGAAACTGAAGTTATGGATTACCTGTGAAGTGAAGGATTTAGTGCAAAAAAATCATCTCTGGTAACGTCACAGCATAACTGAACAATGAGCCCCCAAATTAAGGAGAAAGAGGTGGAATGGGAAGCATCTGATCACTTGCCAAATGAAGATACTCTGGAACATGAAGTAGGAAACCAGTACAAAAGATCGACTGGAGTTGCACAGCAAGGGAAGGAGAAAAACAGCAATTCTGATGCAGTCAATGTTGTGGTGTGACAGACTAGTGGGTTTATATATGAAAGAACAACGGGTGATGCAGAATGCAGGTGAAATTATATATCACAGGAAGATGTTCTGGAACTTTCTGTAGAAGGCCTGCAGGAAATGGAGAACAAAGAATGTGTCCTAAATTTAGACGAAAATGATCTAAAAAAAGAGTTGCTTGATTTAATATGGATGGATAGACATATTACAATCAATGAAAAAAACAGATTACAGAACGCCAATAAGACCCAAAATGTTAGAAGCCTGATAAAACAAATGAACATAGTAATCAAGACTATTAACAGAAATTCATGTGATATAACAGAAGTACATAGGATATACTACTGAGCAGCTAAATTAATAACAGATAGTCTTATCACAAAAGCACATGGCAATAAGGGAAAAAATCAAATGCCGTCACAGAAGTACCAAATAGAGAAAACTATAAAGCAATTAAGACTAGAAGTATCACTGTCTGAGTATAGAAGAGGGAAGAGATCAGAAAAAATACTAACAGACATATGTGATAAAATCAATGCCCAGTATTAGAACAGACCGGGATCCATCTTACATTATTGCAAATAATAAATTAGAGCCATCAGCGCAGGTAGAAAAAACTTGGAAAAAATGCAGATAAATATAAAGGATAAGTACAAAATAAGCAATTTATTGATGATCCAAAAAGTTGTAGAGAGAACTGTGAAACAAAGCAAAAGGAATAGAAAAAAAAACACCAATAATAGAAGAGGGACATTTTGGAGAAATATCTATGAAGATCCTGTGGAATATAAGATGCTGAATGGACAGAAGTAAAAGAAAGAAGTTGTTCAAATGTACATGATATGAAATGGGATGGTGAAATAAGAAATTGAAACAAAATTAAGAAAACCTCCTAAATGGAAAAACTCAGACCATCTACAATGCCTAACTTCTGGCTAAAGGTATTAACATCTTTACAAGAAGATACAACCCTGACTTGAACTGGCTTGAACTTCCTAATCAACTTAACCTCCTCCAACTCACCACAGCCTTCAAGCTACTACTATACCTTTTGAACTGCCCTGCCCTTTCGAATATCCTGCACCCTTATACCCGCTCTCGACCACTTAGATCTTCTCAACACAACCCGATTACAGTTCAAAAACCCCAGCGCCCTGCTGGCCAGCTTCTCTTATCCTTTACACTTGCTAAGAAATGGAATGCCCTGCCCTTGTCACTTAGGACATGTACCAACCCAAATAACTTCAAAACTCAGCTTCATTCCTACCTCTATCTTAACAGAATTTGCAACTGCACTCTTCAGCCTACAAAACCTAAACTTTCTACTCCATTTGCCCCAGACTAACCTCCTTCTATTCTCCTGCCTATTTCCTTTCTATAAGTATTACGCTTAGTGAACACAGTAAAACTGTATTATTTCTTGTGATGCCTTTCTCCCTAAACTAAACTGGAATTGTTAGTGTTTCTTCTGTTATAACCACCTGATACTTGTTGCATAGAGTGCCTAAGACCTTACATGTTTACTGAAATTATCTTTGTAAATTAGAAAGCCTATCGATTTGCATGTTCTTTGAAATTATTTTTTGTAATCTGTATATTTGAACTGTAATAATTGCTTGTTTTGGAGTTTTCTCTCCGGGCCTCCACTGAAAACGGGCCCCCAATAGCCCAGTGGACCTCCCAGGTAATCAAACTGAAATAAATAAATAAATAAATAACTACTTATATGCACATCCTGAACAAACACCAACCTGGTAAACAGGAAAAATGACACTTGTGAAGTGTGAACCGGCAAGCTATCCTAAAAACTATAGATTAATAACCTGCTCTCCTATGATGGATAAACTATATACTGGAATTGGTGCAGACACAGCTTACAGTCATTTAGAATAAAATTGAGTCATGGCAACAGAACAGAAGGGTAACAAAAGTCAGTCACATGGAACAAAGGATCACTTGTTAAAGTCATAATGGAAAACTGTAAAAGGGGGAAGAATCTACGTATGGCATGGATCGATTAAAAACATTTGACAACATCCTACATTCATGGATAAAGGAGTATTTCCAAATGTATAAGATACACTCTGCATTAATCAATTCCCTTACAGTGACCATGAAACAGTGGCAAACCACTCTGCAGCGAAGCCATGATAAAGGACAAATCATTATCCTACAGATAAAAATTTTAAACTGGATAGTTCAGGAAGACTATCATCACTGCTCTTTTGTCTTGCCCTCAACTCATTAAGCTGTCTACTTAACAGATTAGGTTATGGTTACAATTTGGCTTCTACAAAACAAGGTGTAAAGACTTCTTTTTATGGATGATTTAAAACTGTACATTTCATCAAAACAGCTGAAAGTGCAACTGTAAGTATTCTTCAACACTTTCTCAGATGATATAAAATATAATTTGGTCTTGATAAATGTGCAAAAGCAACATTTAAAGCAGAAAAGGTACAGCACCAAGAAAATATCAGTCTGAGATAGGAATGTGAGATAAAGTAACTTGAGCAGGAGGGAATGTATAAATATTTGGGAATTGAAGGATCAAGAGTAAAACATGAACAAATATGACCAAAACACAGTAAGGAATACTGTGAAAGATTAAAATGAATACTCAAAACAGCCCTGACATCTAGGAATAAAATCCAATCTAAAAAAAAAAACAATTTACTGGGATCAGTTGGACAGGGAAAACAAGAAACGTGCTTCACACTTATTAAAAATCAGTGTATATCAAGATTATATATTTCTTATTCTGAAGAAAGTATGGGCCTCCTCGAACTTGATTATATCTACAGATCTGCAATCACAGGACTGCATACATATCTGCTGACCTCAACAGATCCAAACTTAGTGAACGTTTTTAAACATAAGGAGAACAAGTCTAAGATGACTTCCCTGCTTTGTTTAGCAGAAGTATATGGGTAGGAATGCAAGTCAAACCAAAAGTAGACAAAAATCAGGCAGCAACTGAATGTGCCAAAAAACAAAAGAAACAATGCAAGGAGAAGGATCAGATGAGAAGGCAAGAAATGTGGAAAAGCCATCAATATAGTTGTAAGCACAGAAAACTCATGTAACAACCTCTTGCTGATCAGGACGAAGATGAAAGTTTCATATTGGCAGCCCAGGATACTGGACTACATACATACTGGTTTACAAAGTCCACTGAACATCTGGGAGAAACAGACACATACAAGTTCTGTAAAACAGAACTGGAAACAGTTGCACATCTTGTTGCTGGGTGTGATACACTAATGGCAGAGGGCCAGTATACTGAAAGGCATAATAATGTGACAAGACAGTTGCACTGGGGAATGTGCAAACATTACAATACTGTAGTAGCTGAGAAGCATTGAAAACATGTGCCACAAAGCATTACAGTGAATGGTGAAGTTTATATCATATGGGATCACCCATTACCAACAGTTCAAAAAATAGATGCCAGAAAACCAGATATAGTAGTTCACGGAAAGATAGCAGTAGCATAATGTTTTACATACAGACAGAGAGAGAACGTCATAAAACACCAGGATCTGCAGGCAGAAATAAGGGCAATGTGGAAGGAGAATACCCAGACAATCCCAAAAGTTGTAAGAGCAATAAGTTTCATAACAGAGTCTACAGTTGTATTTAGGTATGGTACTGATACATGTAAACTCCTTATGAATTTCAGGAGTTGTCAGTTCTGGGGACATTGTAGGTGCTGCTAACACCCGTGTTTAATGTGACAAACTTAGATGTAATAAGACATTTAGACAGTCTAAACTTGAATATTTTCTGTACAACCTTCATGTTAGAAAACTTTACAAATACCTGGCTGTCTTTATAGATTGCTTTAGTCCTTTCAGCTTAAAAAATGAGTTGTTGGCACACATCAATACGGTTCATAAGTTTCTCTCCCTGATTAGCATGCTCACAGAAGAAGCTAAGCAAGTAGGTGTACTAGTTAAGGCTCGTTTCCAATGCCCCTTTAAGAACAAAAGAGGAGCTTACTCAGAGTAACCATAGCCTTTTGAAATACTAAAAAAGCAAGAGCAATTAAAACACAGCAAGCACCACAGAAATTCTTCTGCCAAATGTGACTGCCACTAGAATCAAGGCCTTCCAACATAGGTACTTAATACAGCTAAAGCTAAAGACTCAAAAAGGAGGGGGAAAAGCAAGTTTCAACAGCATAAAGTAAAAATTCCAAGGGACAAAGGATGCTAAACAGGGGTGGTCTAAGAAAAATTACCCTTTAGCAAAGCCTGAAATACTCAGAGAGGTTAAGGAAAAAAAACTCTTGCCCCACCTGAAAGTTCAAAATACTAGCAAGTTGGATTCGGACGAAGAGTAACAATCCCAAATCAATGATCTTAGAAATACAATTACATCATAATGAAAAAAAAAAACATAAGACAAAGCAACACTTGTGTTACTACATACAGGATGATGCTTAAATTCTGTATATTGACAAAGGCAGTATGTTGTCATGTAAAATGAAACTGAAATGCATAAAATCCTAGCGGGATGAATAACAGTGTTTTATACCAAAGTACCTTATTAGAATTCCATTAATATTTTATTATTAACTGCATTGTGGAACTGACACATAGCCTCTTATATAAAAATACTAAATCTAGTGTTTCATGGGCCTTTTGTTGTCACAATCTTCCATTACATCTGTTTTTCACCTGGAGGCTGTTTGACCTCTGCTCACAAGATTTTGAGAAGCTATTATCCAGATTCTTCTTCTTCTTCTTAGGCTTCATTATACAAAAAGTAAATTTCACCAGCCAAGATAACATTTTTGTCACTGTGTATAGGATGAGGCCTGCATTCTGCATACTGACAGATAGTGTGCTGACTGCTGACATGCAAATGGATCTGAAATGCAGTGAAATCATTAGGGGTAGAGAATGCCATTCCTGAGTGTATTTTATAAACAAACATATTACTAGAATTATCTAAACGCTTCACTGTGAAATTGCCTTAAGGGAAGAAACATGCAGCCTTATTTGCCACTAGGAAATATGATGTTTCAGAGGGCTTTTGCTGTCATGTTCTTGCACAATGCCCAGAGTATGCAAACACTATCATTAAGTCAGAAGTTAAAATCCTATATAGCTCACCAGAAAAAATGTACCTTTTCAGCTGGGCAATACATTCTCTGGAGCTAAAGTGGTGGGGCCACACTGAGCAATACTGAAATTACTGAGAATACATTATCAGTCCTAGGTGTGTTTGCCAGCCTGCAGTTATTGCCTTAATGGTACATAACGGAAGCTCAAAGAAAAACAGGGTATGTACCTTTCATGCATATGCGCAGTTGCTTTGTTTTATATGCCTTTACTGCCACAATTTGACATTTTGCATTGCATTGTTTCCCTTGAGGTCTCTGTGCTGAACGTCTGTTCAACACACCATGCAATAATGGGAAAGAATATTTTTACTGACTTATTAAATGAATAGTAAGAATCTTGTATATTTTAGCAGAAAAAATATTTACCACATACTGTAGGCTGCAATATCAGAGAAAGGGCCAACTAAAGTGGTGCTGTCAAATTCTTCATAGTGCTGCAATGAAATAACCAAGGATGACACAGCAATCTTAGTTCCCTGCTGTAGCTAAGTAGGCTGATAAAATCGCTTGAAAGTTTCAAAATAAAATCCCAAAGGCAGATGGACATATTGCGTTTGTTATAAAACCACCATATTCACTGCTACAAAAATTTACCTGCTACAGTCTAAGTTTCAGTGTACTCCATTTCCATTCTGGGTGTTACATTAAACTTCTGTTCTATATGCAAATACTTATTTGCTGAATTGTCATTACATTGCACGTAAAAATCATGCACATTTTACAAAAAAATTATTTGCCTCATGCTCCTGGTAATATGCCCCAGAATGAAGAAACAAAAGTAGTCTGGACAAATTCAGCATAGTGCTGCACAGAAACACTTAAGGACAGAACAGCAAATTCTAGGAATCTTCTGAAGCTGGACATGCTGGTATTACTGGTAGCTTTGCGATAAAATCTGAAACTGGTACTGAGGCATGGTCTTGTATAGAAGCAGCATATCTACTGTTCCAGGAGTCCACTACCACAGTCTGATTTTTTGGATTATAATCCATTCTCACTGAACGAGTTATGTTGAACTTCAACTCGGTATGTTGTGCACAATACTGGTTGAATAAGAGCTGTCACTTCACTGCAAGTAAAAAAAAAATTGGATATTTTGCCCGAAAAACATTTTAGTCATCTGCTACATGCCATAGATAACAGCTATAGAATTCAGCAACTGAAGTAGTACATTTAAATTCAGTGTAGTACTGCACTGAAACCCCTAAAGGTAGAAGAGAAATTACAGATTTGTTTTTTTGCAGCTCAGCGGATGGTAATTACTGACAGCTTCATAGTGCATGATCAAAGGTGGATTGATGCATGTACTTTTATCTGTAAAAAGCATATCCACTGTCCCAGAGGTGTTCAATTTGGGTAGAATATGTAATTTCTGTTCAGAATGTAAAGTAATAATAATGGCTTAGAATAATTTACTGACTTGTCATAACATTAGAAGCAAAATCAGGTATAGCTTATGGGTGGAATAGCAATTTTTTTTTTAAGGAATAATGTTATGGTTACTCCCTTAAAGTTTCATAAAGTTATCTGAGAGAGGACTGAGAAACCATTTAAAATACACGCAGCACATCCACTATTATGGAGCTTTTTTCCTGGACTTCCTCTGAAAAGCTGACACATAGTCAGACCTGATAAACACATGTAAATAACTACATAAAAACATTCACTGCCACTGTCTGAAAATTTGCAATAGTTTTCTTTTCCACTGTGGGTATTGTGTTTAGTATGCCAATATTTCTTCACAAAGTTGTCATTACATCAGAAGTAAAAATCCTTTAATACTTTACCAGATTTTATTTGCTCCATGATGCAGATGGCATGCTATATATAACAACTGAAGCACTATGGTCAAATTCAGTGTAGTTTGTTTGTGTCTTTCGGCTTTTCCCGGTTAGGGGTCGCTACAGCGGAACTCCGGTCCGCTAATGATTGGCAGTAGATTTTTTGTGCCGAGTTTGCCAGCCCTGACGCACAACCTTCAACAAAGGTATGCCCATTCACGCACGTCTCCACACAGAAGACGCTCTAGCTGAGAATCAAATGGCACAACGTCTTGCTGTGAGGCGACAACGCTACCGCAGCACCACCACCGTAGCATCAAATTCAGTGTAGTGATACACTGAAAGCCCCAAGGGTACAAGGCTATCTTATTTTCTTTTGCAGCTTTTCATTCTATTCCTACTGTGTGAACGTTTTATACTGAAATCTAAAAGGGATATTTGCTTTTCATGTACAGGCAGCATATACATTTTTTTGGGATGTTACAGCATAAGCCTAATAATTTGCATTAGTCACATTCCAGTTAAAGGTGTTGTCTTATTTCTGTACAAAGTGCAGTGTACAGCAATGGTCTAAAATCCTTTCATTCCATCAGAAGTAAAATTCCAATTTATTTCTCCTAATAAAATTTAGTGTTACTGGACTTAGACCTCTATTACAGCATAGACTTAAATGCAGTAAAGTATACTATATAAATAACAATGTGTCTTTATACTGGAATCACCAGGTAAATGTATTTTATAGTAGAGGGCCAAGACCAACTACTCTGACATTTTGCTCCGATATTTCATATGGTTACTGAGATATGGTCCTTTAGTACTAGGTACTACCAGCAGTCTTTTGCAGCCATTTGAATGGCCTGATCTGGTCATCTGGCATGCAACAAACATGTATACTGTGCATTTTTTCAGTATGATAAATTCAGGATTTATCAGAAATCTACCAGTCATATGTTCTTATGAAATGATAACCAAAAACAATACTTTTTCTGAAAAAAATATTTTCTCTGTCATTATATGACATAGCAAATTACACATTTTCCTTGTTCTGACAGATGTGCACAATTTAGGGGTTCTGTTGTATAGATTTTCTAAATGCTATTATCTGCAAAACACAGCCTACTCAAGAGTCTTCTACTGAAAATATCTTGAGAGAATGTTGAAGCAGTAGATATATTGATTTTTTTTTTTCTTTGAAGTTAGGGTGAAATTCTGGTCAAAATGGCCTTTGGAAATTGACAACAAGCAATTTACTAATAACTCAGATGAAAACCAACAGTGAAATTAACAAAGCAATGAATGACAAACATACACAAAGTATAACAGCGGCATCATTACATGCCTTAATGTAGCTGATAATTTTTCTTATGTTGAGGCATAAGCATTACATTAATATAGCAATAACCCACGCCTGGGTGTGGGTAATGCTGGATTTACCCACGGATGGTGTGGTTTGGTCATGAGGGCGAAGTCAGAGTGGCCAAAGACAACCATGGGTAAATCCAGCATTACTCACACTCAGAAGTGGGTTATTGCTAATTAAGAAAATTACTTTTCTTAAAAAATGGCATTGTATAATGCCTCCTTGCTGCCCTTCTGCAGCTGTCTGGTATTTTGCGGCAGTTCTGATGTACTGCGCATGCGTATACTTACGCAGTACATCAGAGCTGTGGGCAAAAGCAACAGAGAAAGCAAGATCTCCGCTGCTTTTCACAAACTGTCTCGCTATGTTAAAGGAGTTTAACATAACGAGACAGCTTTAAAAAGAGCAACGGAGAATCTCCGTTGCTTTTTTTTTTTTTAAAGCTGTCTCACTATGTTAAGCCCATTTAACATAACGAGACAGCTTTAAAAAAAGCGGAGATGCTCCGTTGTTTTTTTTTAAAGCTGTCTCGCTATGTTAAACTAGTTCAACATAGCGAGACACTTTAAATAGCAACAGAGATCTTGCAATCTCCGTTGCTGTAAAAAAAAAAAAAAAAAAAAAAAAAAAAGTAGTGTTATGCCTGGCGACCGGACTTTTTTCTCTGATATACAACGTGCACGCTGACCAATCAGCGTGCATGTTTTGGAATATTAATGGGGGGTCATTGTATAATTTAATTTTTTTTATTTAAAATTCAAGGTGCAACTATTTCTTTGCTTCAGTGGGTAGGATTCCAATCCAATGTTTTATAGATAGTTAAGTGAGTAATATTTACTTAAATTTATTTACATTTTCATGAAAAAATGCTGACACAAACTTTCACACATACACAAAAAACAGACAAACCAAGAAGAAGTCAAAGGAGAGTCTTTTGGAAAATGGTTCGTTGTCAAGGGGGTTGAGAAACTGACCAGCCAGTTGTGGACTATAGTTCTTCTATTTCCAAGGTACAGAAACATAATACATGGAATAACAGACACAGATATGACACAGCTATGTAAAGCATTTTAGAAACATTTGCAAACAAACACCAGCAAGCTAAATGACCAAGTAAAGGGTACTTGCTCCACCAGGACAGAGAAAGTTTACTCCATTTAGTGGTGCAAGCATGTCAAGTTGAAGGTTTCTGACTTGCTCAATAACTTCCAATACACCTTGCTAGCAGGTTCTGTGGGATAATAGGGTCCAACTCACAAGCAAACACCTCACCTAAGCAGGAGTACATTGTCCCCACTCATGACGCCATAGCTGGCTAGAATTAAGAGAGTTTATTGTACTGCTAGAGCTGTAAAGGGACAACAAATCCAACTGTACTCAGCCTTCAAGCTGCAACAAGGATGGCTTTTCTTTTTTCCTTGAGATCTGTAATGAGATATGGAATTACTGGGAATGGCATATAGGAACCTCCATGCCATGTTAAGGTAGAAAAACTTCATTATCAACTCCTCCTTGCATTACTGAGCCAAGTTAAATGGAAAGATTTTATTTGTTAAACAAAAAAAGAAAATGGTTTGTCATCACTTACAACATAGGAAACCATACATTTATACATACACACACATATATATATATATATATATATATATATATACACACACACATACACACACACACATATATATATATATATATATACATATATATATATATGAAAACAAACCATAGTGGCATAATTTTAGCTGCAAATATTATACATCATAAACTGTGTTAACTAACTGTAGTTGAATTATATGTCACTTATAACCTATTCGGTCATTATCAGTCAAACATTACATACCTCATTCAAATCCTGCATTCCTCCTCTGCATGTGTTGTTCCCACAGTTCCCGATTTTTCCTATGTAATTTGCTCCTACTCTTTTCGAAAGATCTCAATTCCAGATCTTTTATTTCTGTTACTACATTCACTACTTCTAGCAAAGTGGGTTTAGACTTTGATTTCCATTTTTTTGTAAATGCTTTTTTTTTGGCAGCCACCATAATTAGCAAGGCCTTACTGGTTCTAGGCAATTCCGATTCTGTATCATAGCGCAAAAAATAATTTCCTTAGTTGTACCTATTTGCTCACACAGTACTTCTGACAGAGTGGTCTGCAGGGAGTCTAAATTCTGCTAATTCATTACACTTCCAGAAAATATGTTCCCAATTACCTATTTCTTCCCCTAAACACCTACAGCATTTGCTGTCTACACGAGGAAAAAATCTACTTGGTTTATAAAAATAGCTATGTAAACACTTTCAAGCAAAGATCCTAAATCTTCTAGACTGTTGAATATTTGGGAGACATACTTATACCCCCACCCATTTGTTTTTTTTGTGAACTGCTTACCTAATCTCTCTTCCCTATCCTTTTTAACCTCCTCTGATTGATTTTTATAGTTATCATGCAATATTCTGTATGCTCTACTAATTATTCCTTTTCTAACAGCAGCTTCTGTTCTGGATTATACTAAACACTCTAGCAATGCTGGCCTTTCAATTATGATCCCCTATTTTTTCTCTACACTCATATCAATCCTTGATAAGGAAGGCAATCTCTATACTGCAGACAAATAAATTCTTGGCCATTTCCCATTCTATTCCCTTTCCTTCTCTATTTGCTCCCAATACCTTGGTTCTTTTACCAGTTTTCTACAATAAATTACAACTTCTTCTTGCCTTTTGTCTGTATCCATAATTGCAGTTATCCCCATTGGCAGAATCTCCTTTCTCCATTCCTGTGTTGGCTTAGTTCTTAAAATACTTTCTGCTAATTTATTTTTATTTATTCTTCATGGTTATTGTTATTTTAATTAAGGATCTGCATTCAAAATCCCAGACTCACCTTGTTTCTTGAGCCTCCTCCCTGTTTCATCATCACCCCTTTCCACTCTGAATTATAGGTTTCTGTTTGTGTTATGTACAGAAGCCTTAACTGTGTAGATCTGAAATACCCCCTCAAATCAAGTAATCCCAAACCTCAATGGAAAGAATCAGCTTATCCCACTTGACTCTTGCTGTCTTCCCCTCCCAGATGAAATCCTTCGGCTCTTCATTAATTGCGATCCACAACTTCTCTGGTTGATAAAAATATGCCTGACCTGTGTATAAAACTAAAGAGACTAAAAACATTTTTAACAGCTTGCATCTTGCTGTCCATATCCATTATTACAGAGCTTCAAATTTCTCAGTTTTTGTATTATCTTTTGTTTAGTCTCATCCCACATATCCTTAGCTGCCACACCAGAATCCTTTTTAAACAATACTTTAAGTACTTAATTTTATCATGTCCCCATAAATATGAATATTGGTGAATCAATTTGTATGGCTACATACTTTACAGCTACTGCCTTTGTTTTAGCTTCATTAGTTTTGTATCTCGAAAAAAAGTTGAAACTGCCTCAAAATGTTCCACAACAATGAAATGTCCTTTTCTGGTTTTATCAGCTATAACAAATATCATCTGCAAACACGGCCAGCTTTTCTCGACTACCATACCAATTATATCCTTGAATTTCTGAGTCTTACTTTCTTTGGCAATGGTTCTAAATATATATATAAAAATAAAGGGGAAAGAGGGCATCCCTGCCTGGCTCCTCTGCTCAAACAGAAATTATCAGAGAGGACCCCAATCACTTTAATTTTTGCTTCTGATTCCTCATATATTCTCTTAAGCAGCCTTACAATTTTATCAGGGAATGCAAATGCTTGTGTTGCTCTCCAAGTCCCAGCTTACTCTGTTAAATCAAAAAAATGAAATGAAAAAGGTGCTAAAATAAAAATACCAGTAACTAAAGTCCAAAATAGCACCCAGGAAGGAGAAACAGCAGTCCACGACCAAATAATGAAAAACAATTTATATATTAAATAAGTGTTTTTCATTATTTGGTCATGGACTGGTGTTTCTCCTTCCTGGGTGCTATTTTGGCCTTTGGTTAGTCTGTCAAACGCTTTCTCTGCCTTAAGACCTACCAACAACAGTGGTATTTTCCTACATTCAGCTTCCCCTGGATCATTAATGCTCTGTTAGTGGTGTCAAATGTTTGACTCTCCTCCACAGAGCTACACTGATCCATCTCTATCAACTTTGGCATCACCTTTGCCATTCTTTTAGCCATTATAGAGAAATACTGTATAATCATGGTTTAGGATTGAAATAAGCCTGTATGAAGCTGGATCTGATGGGACTTTACCCTCTTTATGTATTACAGCCACCACCACTTTCTTCCAGGAAGTTGATGCTTCTCATTTTAAAATACTGTTAAACAAAATCTTCCAGATATCAGTTTTTTCCCTCTAAGCTTCCAAACTTCCACATGAATACCATCTACTCCTGTAGACTTTCCTGTTGATTGGTTATGCATCACCATTTTTATCTCAACTCCTGCTATCCTAACTCTTAGTAAGTGAGCCTCATCAGCCTCTAACCTTGGCATATTTAATTCTTCCATAAACATTTCCATTTGCACTTTTGCTTGATCTCCATATTTCTCTGATTTATATAGACTTTCATAAAATTTACAAAATATTTCCAGAACCTCTACAGGCTCTCTTTTTATCTTCCTTGTTATACGCTCCCTAAGCTTGACAAAAACACTTCCTACTTGCTGTTGCCTGAGTCGCTGCACTAAATGTTTTTGTGCTCTGGCATTATTTAAAAAAAAAAAGTTGCTTAACAGCATTCTTTCTAAACTCATGCATATGATCGAGGTAATCCTTTATTTTCTGCTCAGTACTCTGCAACTGCTCCTCCTCTTGTTCTGTAAGATACTCCCTATTCTGCAATGCTTTAACACTTGACAGTCCTTCTAATTCTTGTTGCTACTTACCCATAACTCCCCCCCCTTTTTTTATTTCCACTGTATTTTTAAACTACACTTTAATTTTATCCCACTCCTGAGCTACATTTTCAGAAAAATGGTCTTATGTAAGAATATCTGAATGATTTCCACTGCCCGTTACTTAAATTTCTCTCCAACAGATAGGTGAGAAAAATACCTCTCAACCTCTTAGCACAAGAAATCTAGACAAAGCCTAAAATACTGGGGGGAGAAAGGCCCACAAATAGGGATATATTGTAAATATTGTGCCTATAAACCCAGGAAATTGCTAGAATAACAGGTTTTGTGTTAATGTGCATTTTCTGGAGGATACAAAGTCTGATTTACCAGAGCTCCACAAATATTAGGATGAAAATGCCAAAAATATGAGGTAAAAATCTGGACATTCTGCAAAAATCTGTACAGTTGAGAGGTATGGTGGGAAAGCACCAGTGTCTCATTTTTATTTTAGTTATTACTGGTGGGTGATATGAAATTATTATTGCATGTGTTTCAAAACTTTCAATTAAATGCACATGATCATGTGAAATGTAAGTTCTGTCTAGCCTACCCAGTTTTTGTATCTTAGGGAATATATACATTCACTCTGAACTCCTACTCCTAAATTCACATATTTCATGCCAAATATTTTCAAAAATGTCTTCAAAAATCTATCCTCCTTTGTTATATTTTCACTTCTGGGACCCCAGACATATCTCCCCTGCTGCAAATCAAATTCCAGTCTCCACCTGTTAAGTAATATTTCCTGCTGAAAACTGATCATTTCTCTTGCAATTAAAATAAGTATTCTTCTTTTCCTTGACCCAGGTATTCCACTGAATAATAGTTATAAAAACATTTCTTTTTCAAATTCACAATGTTCAGTTCTTTACAAATGTTTCTCCAGTCTATTTTTAATACAGTTCACTACCTCTTTTTGTATACATCTGTGTGGCCATTAACATTTAAAGATATCTAAAGGCTCATTATGTTAAAAAGTTACTCACTTTTTACTTGTTTCAGATTTAAGTATCTAATTCTAGCTTTTGTGTTACATGCACACACTGTTTGTTAGGTTGACCTTTTATACAGTTGTTTCTTGTCATATCCATTTGAGCCTATATCACATCTTACAAAAATTTGTTTTATTGAAAACCTTCAAACAAAGGGAATACACCCCAAATACACCCCAAAAACCTACTGACTTGATATTAACACACAAAACTATGCATGTCTTTAAATATTAAAGTTTTACCCTCCTAACAGAAGCAACTATCCCAACCTGGCAGCCAAACTCACAGACTTAGGTTAACCTAAAATTAGAAGTTATGTACCTACCATAACGTTCCATGTTAGTTGTCTTCTCTCGCCTTCTTTCTTGCTGGATGGGTTCGGAGCCGATCCTCGGCTCCGACTCGGCACTAGCTTTAGCTCGAGAACTCCTTTTACCAGCTCGAGGCAACCCTATATCCCATGATGCAAGGCGGAACTACCTCAGATCTCGTTTGGTAGCTAACTAACCCTGCTAAAGACTTATCCTAATATAATTAGGAACCATGGTTCCTAAAAGAAGTCCTCATAACAATGCTCCAGAAGAAGCAATCTAATAGGAACTCTCCAAGATCTGTCCAGGCCAGGGGGAAGGAGGGAGGGACGAAGAAAGAAGGCGAGAGAAGACAACTAACATGGAACGTTATGGTAGGTACATAACTTCTAAATGTTAAGTTGTCAATCTCGCCTTCATTCTTGCTGGATGGGACCGTCCCTAGCACCTGTATCCCGGGTGGCTCAATGGAACAGACTCTTGAGAACAGTGGAACCAAAACTGGCCCTATCTCTGGAGGCCAAATCCAACTTGTAATGAGACACAAAGGTATGAGGCGTGGCCCAAGTAGCTGCTGCACAAATAGTGTCAATGGGAAGTCTATCCTGAAAGGCTACAGAAGTGGATAGACTCCTGGTCGAATGTGCTTTTGGCTTAGAAGATAGTTGTTTGCCCCTTAGAGTGTACACATAGGAAATGGTGGAAGTCAACCATCTAGATAAGGTCACTTTAGATACTGGAAGACCCAACCTGTTTCCTGCATAGGAGACAAACAATTGGTCTGATTTTCTAACTTGTTTAGTCCTATGTAAGTAGTACCTGAGCTGACGGTGAACATCCAAAAATGTAGCTTCTGTTCAGCTCTGTCAGAATAGTTAGGAAAGAAAACTGGTAGATCAATAGATTGGTTAATATTGGCTTGAGATACAACCTTGGGAAGAAAGGAAGGGTTAGTTCTGAGCGAAACCCTATCCTTATGAAACACCAGATAAGGTGAACGAATACAGAGGGCCTGAATCTCAGAAACTCTTCTTGCAGAGGTAACAGCCAGCAAAAATATAGTTTTCCATGTCAACAACTTTAAAGAACACGTAGCAGACGGTTCGAAAGGAGGTAGAATTAGGGATGCCAACATTAAGTTCAGATCCCATTGCGGAGGAGGATGTTGCACAGGCGGTTTTAGGAGAAAAACTCCTCTCAAAAAGGCTTTGCATAACTTATGAGACATGATGTTATTGTCCTGCAAGCCAACATGAAATTTGGAAATAGCAGCCATTTGTACTTTGACTGTAGATGATGATGATCCCGAATGAAAAACCTCCGCCAGGAAATCCAAAACAGAATGTATAGGAGCGGTGAAAGGATCAATATTTCTGGCGTTTGCCCACATAGAAAACGCCGCCACTTGCTAGCATAAACAGTTCTAGTGGACGACTTTAAAGAAGACACTAAAATGTCTCTGACTGAGTCAGAAATCATTGGTAGCCTGGCTAGGGAAGGAAGTGGAGCAACCAAGCAGTGAGGTTGAGAGAATGAATGGCTCGGTGCTGCTGACCCGACTGGTGGATCAAAAGATCCGGAACTGGGTCCAGATGCCAGGGCTGCACCAGAAGGTGATGATGTAGAGACGGAAACCAAATTTGTCGAGGCCAATATGGAGCAATGAGGATCAATTTGGCTCTCAAAACGGTGGCTTTCTGAATGACTTGTGGAATCAATGGAAAGGGAGGAAAAGCATAAAGAAGTCCCCGAGGCCAATCCTGGGTTAGAGAGTCTCTCAAGGGTTGGCCTGGAAGAGGAAATAGTGTGAAGTAATCTGGGCAATTGCTGTTTTGAGGGGTAGCGAAAAGATCGCAACAAGGGGTGCCCCACTTCAGAAAAATCTGATCCACTACAGACTGATTGAGAGACCACTCGTGAGGCATTAGAATAGATCTGCTTAGCCTGTCCGCCAATAGGTTGGACCTGCCGGGGATGTGCGTTGCTATCAGAAACCGCTGAGAAGAGATCGCCCATTGCCAAAGTCTGAGAGCTTCTCGACATAAGGGATAGGACCTGGTTCCGCCCTGTTTGTTGATGTACCAGACCACGGACATGTTGTCCGTCTGTACTGCAATAGTCCCTGTGGGAAGAAAGTCGCCGAGGGCTTGCAACGTTAAAAGCACTGCTCTCATCTCCAGGACATTTATGTGCAGGTGGTATTCTATGGGTTGCCACGTCCGTGGACCATCCTGCCCTGATAATGCCCCCCCCACCCGATCAGAGAGGCATCCGTGGTGACTGTGGCAACTGGAGGAGGGGGACAAATGGTCGGCCCTGATGAAGAAGAGGGGAAGATACCCACCATCGTAGATGAGCCCTGCAAGACTGTGTCACTAAGATCTCGTGTCTCATGGGCAGATCGTGGTACGACCACTGCGTGAACAACATCCACTGCAGGAGACGCATGTGGAAGCGAGCTAGTGGAAGAAGAACAATGGCTGCAGCCATTAGGCCTAGAACCTTCAAGACAAACCTGGCTTTGACCTTGTTGCTTTGTAACAGAAGCTGAACAAATTTCTGGATGTCCAGAATCCTTTGATTTGTTAGTCTGGCTAACATTTTGACGTATCTAACTCTGCGCCTATAAAGGTGATAGATTGGCAAGGCAGCAGAGAGGATTTTTCAAATTCACGAAATTCCTAGACTCTTGCAAAGCTGTAAGGTGTAGTCTCTGGACCGAAGAAGCTGATCCTTGGAGGTGGCGGAGAGGAGCCAGTCATCCAAATAAGGAAACACTTGGAATCCTCGACGTCTCAGGTGAGCTGTGACCACCGCCATGCATTTGGTGAACACTCTGGGGGCTGAAGTGAGGCCAAAGGGCAGTGCTCTGAATTGGTAATGACTGGCTCCCAGCCGAAAGCGGAGAAACCTTCTGGAGCGTCTGTGAATCTTTATGTGATAGTACGCATCCTGAAGGTCTATCGAGCACATCCAGTTGTCCTTGCCCAGAAAGGGCAGAATGGATTGCAGCGTGACCATCCGGAATCTTGCCTTTTTGACAGACTTGTTTAGTCTGCTTAGGTCTAGTATTGGTCTCCAATCTCCCGTCCTTTTGGGGACCAAAAAGAATCTTGAGTAGAAGCCGGATCCTACTTGGTCTGCCGGCACTGTTTGGATGGCTCTTTTTCCCAGTTTTGAAACTTCCTGTTTTGCCAAATCCCTTTGACCGGGTGAGATGTCTGGAAGGGATTGTAGAGGTACGGGAAACCTTTCGAAGGGGATTTTGTAACCCTCGGATATAATCGACTGTACCCACTTCTCTTGTGATAGGGATTGCCAGGCTACTGGGTACAGCGAAATTCTTCCCCCGACTGCCTCCAAGGGTGGACAGTCGGGCAACACCTCAGGGATGCTGAAAGGGCTTCTCAGGAACAGGCTCCCTGTTGCCCTGGTTCTGAGGACCCCCCCTGCCTCTAGGGCGTCTATTATTGTTACCCCCTCTGCCTCTAGGGGTAAACTGACCACGTGTGTCCGGTGTAGCTCCTTGGGCTTTACGGAACCACATCTTCCCCCCCTTCTGACCCTTGGGATATGGTCTAGAAGGAGTGGAAAACTGGACTACAAACGGCAGAAAGAGTTTTACCGTCTTGTTCACATCTGGTCAAAGTATCCTTCACCTGAGGTCCGAACAAAGCCGAACCGTCAAAGGGGGTGTTGGTGAAGGACGCCTTAAAGGGGTCCGCAAAATTACACAGCCGCATCCAGGCTTGGCGTCTAAGAGCAACACCTGTGCCTGCGGCCCTGCTCGTTCCATCGGCTGCATAAGATATGAGCCGCATGGAGGAGTTAGATATCGAATTCAGGATAGCTAGCTGAGAGGCAATCTTTTCCTGAGCCCCAGCAGCTGAAGGATCCTGGACTACTTCTCCCAGTTCCTTGAGAATATCTCGTTGAAGCCTGGTGAAGTGACAAAGGTAATTCAGCGAACGCATTGCAAAGGTCGCTGAAGAAAACATCCGCTTTCCATACCTGTCCATGGTCCTAGAATCCTTATTAGGAGGATGGACAGGTACTGAAGGATCCGCCAGTTCCTTCTTAGTGGCCGCCGCCACCACCATAGCATCCACAGACACACCTTTGGACAGGAACTGTTTGTCCGAAGGGGCCGTGATGAATTTGGATGGTCTCCTGGGGACAGGTTCCACAGAATCTGGAGCCACGCCTTCCGAGCCACTACCTGCATGAGTGGGTCGAAAGGCGGAGACACCCAGGAGGTGGAGGGTCGGGATCCAAAAGCCTCCAGGTATACCGACTCATCCTCGGAGGGGTCAATGGAGGGCCAATTCCCCCTCTGTTTGAGGAGCTCAAGGATGTCTGAAAATGAGACATCCTCAGAGGGGCTCCGTGGGGAACCCTCTGACTCATCTAAGTCGGTATCAGATGTAGTAGACTCAGGGGAGTCTGTGTGTTTCTCTTCCGAGGGGGTTCCCCTGCAGGGTCAGGAGAAACCTCGGAAGAGGAGGAAATTCCCAGTGGGGAAACCTGGGGCGATGGATCCCTGGGCCTGAGAGCAAGAGGCTGGCAAGAGGCATCTGCAGGCACTGATGAGGGAGGAGCTAGAGGGATAGACCGTTGACCAGGCTCAGAGGCCAGGACACTCCTCATCACCTCAAAGGCTCCTCTCCCCGGGAGACCTGAACACACCCGCTCCGAAGAAACAGGAATGGTCGGCTCCAAGGAGAGAAGGCTCGAGGCCGATGTCGGCGCCGAGCTTACCAAAGCCGAAGCTCCGAGAGGGAGAGGGGTCGGACAAGGGTCCGATGCCACTAGCCCCTCGACCCGACAGTGGAAACCCGACGACCGGATCCCTCCAAGGAAAGTCTCAAGGAGGAGATCGGAGCCGAAGATGACGGAGCCGAAGGATGTATCGGCTCCGGCATCGAAACAGTCGCTGTCCCAAGAAGCTCCGGCTCCGAACTCTGGTGTGGAGTCGGGGGAGGAATCTCAAGAATTGGGGCTGTAGCGAAGTCTGTTGAGACGGGCTATGGAGCATTTGGGCCAGTGCCTGAGACTTCAACAGCCTGCTTACCACCCTCTCCAAATCGTGGTCAGACAGCCTGGAAGATCTCGAAGATCGGCTCCGATGGCTCCGCTCTGACAAAAGAGGAGACCCCGGAGCCGAGTGAATACTTAGTATCGAAGGGGACCGGGATCTCTTACGGGCCGGAGCCATCGGAGCCGAAGTCCCTTGAACCCCAGATGGAGCCGAGGATCCCTCGGCTCCGATGCTGGATAAAGTGTCGGCTCCAGCCGGAGCCGACAAGGCAACAGTAGTCAGGGTATCGGAGCCGGCCGGCACCAAACCCACTACTCTGGCAGAAGAAGCATCGGCTCCAGCCGGAGCCGATATCGGCTCCGACGGAGCCGGAGCCACCGGAGGAGGCTTGGACACTGTAGCCTGAGCCTTCGGTGGCTTAAGAGGTTTTCCTGCCCCTTGCTTAGGAGGAGAACCTTCAGGTTTTAACAAACCTCGGAGGATCAGTTTGTTCCTCCTTTCCTGCAGGACTCGCTGGCTAAAGGCATGACACAACGCACAGGAGTCCTGCAGGTGCAAAGGCCCCAGGCAATACACACAAGAAGTGTGACCGTCTGTCAGGGACATTTTCTGACAGCACTGGTCACACTTCTTGAAGCCTGAGACCTTGCCTTCCCTAGACATCCTAAAAGGATATACACAAACAGTCCCCACAAACACACAACTTAATCCCTACACAGACACACAGGAAGGGAATAACTTGGGGAACTAGGCCTGACTAAAACTTTAACTGAAAAAACTATTTTAAAAGTTTAAAAAGGAAGGGAATAGGGTGGGCTGTACTAAATACAGGCTAACCTAACACTGAAGGGAAATTAAACCCCTAACTAAAACTTTTTTCTTATTTAACAAGAAAAACTTACCTCAGCTGGCAAAGGAGACCTCTTTCGCTAAGCGGCAAACGAGATCTGGGGTAGTTCCGCCTTGCATCATGGGATATAGGGTTGCCTCGAGCTGGTAAAAGGAGTTCTCGAGCTAAAGCTAGTGCCGAGTCGGAGCCGAGGATCGGCTCCGAACCCATCCAGCAAGAACGAAGGCGAGATTGACAACTTAACATGAAAGGTTATCCATGCTAAGACACGTGGTACAACCTGTGCTTCTACTAAGTGCTGTCTGGTTTTGCCCTATCTTTATTGCTCTCCCAGAATGAGAAAACACTTGAATACTTTCAGATAACATTATCTCCTAGCCATTGAAAGAAGGTCATTAAAAGAAATATGTATTCGGTTTTTAATGCTCTTATCAGATGGTCTCCATGGAGACATGAGAAGCAGATACAAGGTTGCTTCTACAAGTATTTATTTGCTACAGGATAGTTTTATTATATTCAAAGATCTTTATTTGCTTTCTTTTAACACTTGTTACTAGAAAAAGCCAAGAACCTTAATGCAGTCATTCCCATAAGTAAGAATGACAAAAAAAAATTCTTGTATCATACTTTTGCATAGACCTTTTTATATTGCAGTGCCTTTTTTACACTGCAGAGCCTATATTTCCTAAAACTGAACAAGAAAGATAAAAGGAAAAAAATAGGGGCACCTGTTTACTTTAGTATCTCTATTACACTTGAAGATAACTGAGAAAACTTTACTTTCTAGCATGCACATATCATGCACTATACAAATATTACTGTTAAGAACAAAACTTTGGTTTACTTACAGTTAATTCTTTCCTTCCTCTTCCCCTCTCCCAAGTGTTCCTCCAAAATTACTGACATGGAGTAGGGCATATGCTTTAGAGCCCCTTACACGTTTAACAAAGTAAGAAACAGTCTAATATTTCAAGGTTTTCTTGTTGTGTCAAGTTTCACAAATATAATCCCACATTTACTGGTCAATTTCTTAGCTGCTGTTTTTAATTCCTGTTTATCTCCATCTCCCAAATCCAGTCTCCATTTCCTTTCCAAAGAACTCTCAAATCTTCTAGTCAACTCTTGTGTTTTTTTCTGTCTCAAGCATTTTTGAAACACTGGAAAGGTTTCAATGAGACAACCTTTCTGGGGTCTTTATTACCAGAAAAACAAGCAGCAGTATCTTCTTCTGTTTCACAGGTCAGTTTTGGTTGGACAAACTTTTGTATTTTCTCCTTAGCATGTTCTGCATAAAAACATTTTGCCCCTCCAGGAAAGAATACTCAGAAGATAGTTGGACAGAGCAGTTTAAATCTCATGCCTGCTTCTCAACATTCCCTGATTAATAGAATAAATTTAGTCCTCTTCTGCGAGGTGTACAGTGAGTAATCTTTTTCCACAAACACTCAACTGTCTCCCTCTTTTAGTACTTTGCCCTTTTGCCACAGTTTTGCTAGAATGAACCCCTTCTGCTGGTAGGATTGTATCTTCACTATTAAAGGTCTAAGCGGTTTTCTCATAGCCAGGTTTGGGGCATACACATGATGAGCCCTTTCAATTAACTCATGCAGTGGAATACCAATCCGGTTGCTTATTTGTGCTTTCATAAAATTAGTACAGCCTGTTCCTTCCAGCTTTTGTGGTACAGCAAAAATTCTCACATTTTACTGTGTGCTCTGTCCTCTAATTCTATTTTTTAAACATCACTTCTTCAGCAGTCTCATTCAGCCAGTCTTTTCTTCATTTTGACCTCTGATTTTTGCAGTTTTATCACCTCATCTGAATATCCATTTAAATCTTCTTTCATTTTATCCAGGCTTTTATTTGAGTTGGTATACTTAATCAGGGTTTTATTTTAATCAGCTCTGACTACATTTGACTTATTTTTTTCCTCTAGGTTACTGGAAGTCATATCTTGCACCATGCTGGAGCTTGCACTGCGTTTTGCTGAACAGCTGCAGAATTCTTCCCAGTTAGTGTTATTTTTCCCCCTCACCTTTTGTGGTTGATTTTCTTTCATGTTCTCTGAATTTCCTTTTTGCTGGTATCCAGGCAGTGCACTTACTAGCCACTTACTGAAATTTACCCCCCCCCCCAAAAAAAAAAAAAAAAAAAAAAAAGAGTTAACTGGCTCTTTCTTCCAAGTTTATTTTCACACTGGGAGAGCTTAAATAAAGCTCCTATTCAATGTACAGCCATGTTAGAGTCTAGAAAGATGTATTTACCTGTGAGAAAAGTGGGCATTTTTTTTTTTAGAGTCCTCACATCTGGAAGATCCACATCTGACAGTATCAAACCCTGTGTTCCAACAGAGGACTGGAGATCTAAACTCCACAGGGTTGTTCACTTCCATAGGAACATGAACTGCTGAAAGAGGGATGCCACAGTTTATATCCCAATGCCAAATTACCATTCCTTTCCAACACTATGGTAGATCTTGTGCACCCTTGTCTGTACTGTTCAAATGAAAAACTGTAAAATAATATGAAGAGAGGTTGTGGGGATGGATGACTCTTCAATGCCCTTAGGTCAACGAGTAGTGCTTTAAGCTTCAAATGGTTGAAGTGGACCTCCCTTCTCCAGGAGGGTATGACTACACTCCCTGTATATCATGTTAGGTGTGCTTGTTCGTGAACAAGTGAAACAGCAACCATCAATATTTGGTGTTGGTCTGGCTGCAGAAAGGGAACGCCTATCAAGAGATTGGCCATGGAGTGGCAAGACATTTTACATCAAACAACAAGGATCTGATCACTACAATATGTGTGTGTGAGTGGTGGTTCTGATGTTGCTGGCACCTCACAGTCCAAATCAACACCTTTCTCATGTGAGCAACTGGGACAATCGTCTAAAAAGCACAGCTGAGCCTAGGCCTAGAACAAACAGTGCATTGGCCATGAGCCAAGGAGTCCTTTTCGTGGTTAGGAACAAAGTGACAGACACCAAAGTGGGTCCTACTCCACCACCCAAAGGGCTTTCTTTGATTCATGCTCATGGAGGACATCTTCCATTTTATGATGACCTTTAGGAAATATACAATGCCCAAACATGGACCACTTGCAGGGAGTCCATGGATGGGTCTACGAGAAAGGGCACTCATTACAGTAAGGGGACAAATGTAGACATTTCTATTGCAAGGCTTTCGCCACAATGGCCAACATCTTGATGAAAATTGTGATGCTAAAATTGCTACGTATGACAACACTTTGCTGGAAGTGCTGCTCACCCAGAGGAAACAAGAAAATTCCCAGTGTGGAATCCAGGTACTAATGGGCAAAATGACATCAAATCTATCAATCATTCAGATCCCCTGTGGAGGTACAGGCAAAATCCCCTGTAGAGATGCCTTCTATAACCACATGTACTACATGTGCGGTCTAAAGTTGATGATGCCCACAACTGAACAATTTTATCTAAATGGCTAGAAAGAGACAGAAGGAAACTCACTTTTTCTTCTTGATTAGAGTGAGCATTTACAGTCCCTGTAAGTAGTGGAATCTAGCCCTCTTCCAAGATTTGTAATGACTGACTAACCCATAAGAGGCGATCTTTCTAGGAAAGACTTGCGAGTTTCAAGACATGTCTGAAGGCAGCAATGTCTAGAATCCTCCGGTCCCTTGTGATGATGCTCCAAACTGGGGATGAGCCCCTGAGAACTGCCCCAGCATGCAATTACAACGGCTTGCAAGTCCACCACAGCAGTTTTGAGCCATGGTCGATTTTGTTGAGACAACAGAAGGCAAATCTGCATGACACATGAAAGCCTTCCTCAGATGAAGAGAGAGAGGGACCTGCTCTAACAGGAATAGAGGTAGAGAGAGAGCAGTTGGAGATTTTCCATGGAAATAAGGGCCTGCTTCCTCTGATGAGGTTAGTGATCAGGTCTTGAGCTGGCTGAATAAATATCCTAGCCCTATAAAGTGGACTTCACAAGCCCTTTTTCTGAGCTCCTCCTAAAGACAAAGCTTTAGCATCCTGCACTTGCATGCAAGCGTGTGTTCACACGCACATCAAATTTATAAATCTGTACTGACATTTAGCAGTGACCCAATGACAAATCTATTAAATAATAGCAAACTATTTTATAAAGTTAAGCTGCTATTTAAGTAATACCATTTAACAGTGACAGTTTTAAGTGCATGTACAAAACCTACAGCAGTAAATAAGACGGGGATACAGAGGCGGAGAACAGGGAATTCTAAAGTATTCACAGTTTTACTTGTTATGAAGATGATACCTAAACAGGCAGAGAAATATCAGGAGGAAGTATGCTTTGTGAGCAGACAGCAGTAAACAAAGGTGGACTTGAAAGACTCTACTGACAATTAGCACTTCATTTTACAAGTCTCTAGGAGTGTTTGGTCATCAGACTGCAGTGCTTTACTTGTAACATGACTGGGTATTAAAAACCCTGATTGCAAGATGCATCCTACACAGCTAGTAATACACTGTCAGTAGCAGTGAAGCCAACCAGACAGAATGGGCCAGTTTAACAGACCAGGGAGAGATAGGGTGGCACTGGTATTTTGCTGCTTGCTTTTACATCTATAAAGTACTTATTTTTCTGTGAGCTTTTGGCACTGTTTGATCAATCTGACAGAAGAAAGAGAATGGCTGATAAAGAACTCAAAGCATACAGATTAAAAAAAAAAAAGCATCTTGGTGGGAATGCCATGATGGCTGAGAGGGACCTGCTACCAAAGAGCAGGATTTTGCTTTTAAGGTCAAGTATTACTCCACTGCAAGTAATCAATTTTCAGTTTTCCTGAAAGCATCTTGGAGCACCATGTATATCTGCATGTGAGAAGGCTGGAACATACCAGTGATGTGTGCTGGAGCATATTGTTGTTAAAGTAATATGTTTATATTTCTTTAACAGATAGAAAGAAGGAAATGGTATGAGGACTGATCCGCTAGGGACATTTTGTGCAACAGTAGTAGTTTAGAAAGTATATCCCTTAGTATACTTAAAATGCATCTTCCAAACAGGTAGCAATCAAAGCCCATCCAACTTAGGTAGCAGAGAAGCATATGCTCAACGGTGTCAAAAGCTGTACACAGGTTTAGGAAAGGACATGTTTACTGTGGAATCAGCAATATATAAGGAAAAGTACCAATACATACAAGTAATGGTAGAAAGAAATGCAGATCACCAGAGTGAACTGCACACACGGATTGTTGTTGCGTCTTTCGGCTTATCCCGGGTTAGGGGTCGCCACAGCGGAACTCCGATCTGCTAATGTTTGGTAGTGGATTTTTACGTGCCGAGTTACCAGCCCTGATGCACAACCTTCAACGAAGGCACGCCCATTCATGCATGCGTCCACACAAAGATGAATATTACAGACCACAACATTTTATTTGGTCAGATGAATATCTAAAAAGCTAAAAAGAAGCAGTCAAAAGTTAACTGTGAACAATAACTGGTCAGAAACTTCAACTGTTTCTTAAAGATCTGAAGTACTGAGCCTTGGGGTGTGTATAAAGATTGACAGTTTGTCAGATTAAACCCAGAAACATAAACAAATTAAATTAACCTACTGGATTACAAATATAAGAAACCACAAAGATTTCTTACTCCAGTACAGGCTGTTACATAAGAAATGATATTGAATATAAAGCTGAAGTGAACAAATTCAACAATAGCTGTGCTACCACAACATTTGAGAAAGCTGTGAATTCTCAAGCAAAGAAATTTGAATAACACAGTTAAGTAAATACCAAATGCAGCCAGGGTTGGGTTGCTGCACCCTAAGTGAGCATAGGGGTGGACACTATTTGCTTTTAGGCCAGAAAACAAGCTTGGCAACATACTCATGCCTGAACAAACTTTTAAACGTGCTTAATTTCCTAGACAGCCTTTTAAAAAGGTAATCGTGTATTTTTTGTGCCTAAATCTAACAGTGTTGGAATCCTTACTGAGAACAGTGTGTCCGATTATCATAGTACTTATTTAAACGTGCAGTTACAGGATCATCAGTGTAATATAATAAACTGGTCTTACACATTTAAGATTTCAAAAACTGTGATGCACGTAGTTTATATTTGTTTCCACAACTGTAATTTATGCATATGAAAGACAGAAAGCTCCGTGACAACACAAACTCAGTACAATACTGAATTATGACAATTTATTTATTTTTTATCTATTTGTCAAAAGCGGACTGGTGATCTGCTGTGGCGACCCCTAACTGGGAAAAGCCAAAGGAGTTGAAGATACAAGTCTATTGGAAAATTGTCCTTTTTCAGGGGTGCCCTGGCAACACTACCTGGTTAGGTGACTTGTTTAGAATCACACAACAGGCAAATGAATGTAGAAAGAATCAGGATAAATGGTAAGAGGTGGAGATTGGTTATTTTGCAAAGTACATTAAAAATGCATACCACAATTCACAACACTGGGGCAATTATTTGGTTCTCATTAAATAAGAATATGAAAACATTCCATAAGTTACTCAAATAAGAAATACTGTTTACATTTTCTGGACCTCCAATAAAAATATGAGGTACCAATGAGTGGAACCTTGCTTGATATGCACTGATTTAAGTATTTGCCCATTTAGAATTCACTATCTTAAGCCTGCATGTTTTCCTACTTTCAAGACATATACCACACTTCCAAGTAGTAGATTAGTACAGAGGATTAAGATTATGAGCTGCTAACAACCTTCACCTTATACTTCTGGGTTCATAGGTTCATAGGTCCATAGGTTAGTACTAGGCTAACTGCCCTCATGGGCCATTTTCAGCCTAGCCAATTACCCCATGTGAGAATCAAACCCTGCACCTTATGTTTGTAAGGTAAACACCTTAACCATTATGCCAGCCTCCCACCCTGAATATCTTCTATTATAAAGGGGTATTTTATAATGGGTTAGGGTGTTTCCCCCTCACAAATGCAAGGTACAGGGTTTGAGTCTCACTTCTGAAGAGAAAATTGGTTAGACTTAAATGGCCTACAAGGTCAGCTAGCCTAGTGTTTACCTGTGAAGAACAGAACTCCTCAATCTACCATCACACAAGATTTTATAAAACAGCATAAACAAGGTTTGTGGTGCAGCGGTTAGCATTGTCGCCTCACAGCAAGAGTTTCTCTAGTTTGATTCTCAGCTGGAGCGCCTTCTGTGCGGAGTCTGCATGTCCTCCCCGCGGTCAAATGAATTTAAAGACATGCAGGTAGGTGTGTGCCTTTCTTGAAGGTCGGGAGCTGGACTGGCAACTCAACACCATAAAACTTCACTGCCAATCATTAGGGGACTGGAGTTCCACTGTAGCAAACCCTAACCAGGAAAAGCAGAAAGACAGAAGACAAAAAAAAACCGCTAATTAAAATAAAGTCATTTTAGATATGATGTTAAAAAAATCAACACAATATTGAACAAGAATAGTCCATGTTATTTTATTTCAATATTTTTCACCCCCACACAATTTCCTTTAAAAAAGGGAACATCAAATAACTAATTTTGCAAGTAAAAGTACCCCCCAATATCAGAATGCCAACATATTTAGCTAGACAAACAATTTTGATAGCAAAAGCATGAACAAAATGAACTTTCTAATTGAATTAGATTTTATTTTAGCAGGGCAGACCTAGCCTTTTTTTTTTTTAACCTTCACTAGATCTTACCCAGTGGCTTCTCAACCTTCACTGAACTGCCCAATTTGTTCAGTAGAGAATGAGGACCTGACATCCCAGAGGCTAGGCAAGAGTCCTAAAACCTGTTCATTCCTGTCTGCAGAGTCTAATCAGTTCATTCTTCCCCTTCTCACAAATGTTTGGTTTCAGCAAATAAACCAGTTTTAGCCCCAGCGGAGTGCCTGTATTTAACATTAGTTAACAACTCACTTTTGCAAGGGATACAACCAGCAGGATAATCTTCATCTACTTTGTGGCAAGCACCACAGTTAGTTTTCTCCAGTCTCCACATGGGAAATCATGCCTTGTGCATTTGTTCCCGAGTGTCAATCTTGCCTGCAGGCACCAATGCATTAATCACATTCAGCCTGCCTAGGTCACAGTCAGGGCTTTATTACAATGTCAGAGCAGGCAAACCTTATTAAAATTACAAATCTAAACCAATCTTGCTTCAGTGGTGCAGATGGATGTAGTATGTGATACCTTCCTGATGTACCAAAAGATTTAGGAGCTGGCAGTAGTTATCAGGAGAGTTGACAGGAAGAGATCAAAGGCCATTTTCTTCTTCCAGGTATGATGACATCAAAAGCCGCTTCTTCTTTTGGGAATGAGAAAGTTCCACCTCATAACAACATGTGCACAGTCAGGCATGTGGCATGTACACAGCCATGTACAATTTTTAAAAACAATTTATCGTTTTCAATGCGATGTGATATAATTTAACTATCTTAAAATGCTGTTTAATTTATTATATATTTTGTTAAACAGCATTTTTCCAGAATACTGGTCTACAGGAGCTTTTTGCTCAAGACAGTTATTCTGAGAGTTTTTTCTTCTGCAGTTGGAAAAGGTATACCAACCAAAAAACACATTCAATATCTGGAATGGAGAGTGTTAGGCTTGCAAGAATGGCTACATTCTGCAAGAGAGTAATTCTTAAAATCCTAGCTATAACCCTGCTTATCAACCTTGTGCTGAAGATTGTGCGGCAGCACTTAAAGTAATGTCTTATAAAGAGGGATGCAATGTTAATTACATGCAAATGTCCCAGCAGAGGAAACAGCAGTTTATCCTTCAGATGACACGTTACACTGATGCCACATCTTCTTGAGCTGCTAGCAGCTCAGATGGATGTAAAAGATCCCACATCACATATTGAAAAGAGTAGGGGAAGCCACTGGATACCCATGCCAAATTTCACTCTCGTCAATATGAATGCCACTTCAGGTCTCCCTTGACAAGAGGCCTAGTGGGACTAGCCTGGACAATAAAATGCAAATAAAATAAAAACTCTCTGCTTCCTTACCCCTTGCTCCAGGATAAACAAACATGTACACCAAATTATACAAATTGAGATTTTGTCTGATAAACATATTGCTGTCATAAGTAGCACCGTAGTAAACTGAGTAAATGTTACTGTTCTTCCAAAGAAGAATGCATCAAATATATATATATATATATATATATATATATATATATATAGATATATATATATGTATATATAAATATTACATTGTACAGACACAATTGTATATATACAGTTTAAAAGTTGAAAAGCTGCAGTGTACTCTTTTTAGTTGTGTGCGATAAGTGAAACTAAACATATAAAATGATATATAATTGCATCTGGTACTGTGAACATATATTACAATTTAAAATTGTAACTAAGCCTTGCTTCTTGACTATGCAGAATTGTATGTGCTGTTGCAAAGTCTAATGCTGCTTGGAGATGGGACATAGGTCAAAAGTGATTTCCTTATTTGAGCTCTGGCTTACTGAATTATGCCCTTCAGCACTGAACAATTAACGTAGGAACAAGAAAGCATTGTCCAAAAACTGTAACACAACAGTCTTGGAAATCCTGCTTGGAAAATATACAAACAGAAACTGGCAATTAACTGAAATCTGTCTTTTAAGGGAGTTGGTTACTAAATTCTATTCTAGAACACTCTCGGAGATGGAGTTTATGCTGTATTACACTCCCCTAAAGGACACCAGAAATTCTACTTTAGAATTAAAAGTCAGAGATAGTAATGACGTTCCCAGTTAAGACGTCAGGACATTTTTTTAGAATATAATTTTAGAATTATAGAAATAAAACCCAAGACAAGTGGAACCTGTAGCCATTTAAGTCTTGCAGTTATCCCCCTCTAACCTTACCTCCGTTTTCAAGGAGCAACAGGTCATTCATACCTGGAGTAAATCTGTGGGTATTCATCAACTTGTTGAACTCCTTTTTTGAAGGAAGATAGTGTATCACACTGCTTTATTTGTAGTCTAAGTTCTTTCCATGAAGGGGTAAACAGCTGCATTACATCTCCCGCTCTCTCTTCACACAGTTTTACCTGCTGACAGAAGTTCAGAGCCCTTACTGAAGTGTTTGTGGGACTATTCGATTTATATAGATGTAAGGTCCTGGACTACTGGATCCCCATTGCCCTGAAATACAAGGCTTAGAACAGCCCTAAGGAGTCTATAGGCCACTGAATAAAAAGGAAATTACTACCAGCCTCTCCTGGCAGTTCTCATCTTTTAGGTATGTTATACTTTTAGTTAGGAACCTCTTTGGAATATTTCCAGTTGCTTGATATACCTAGGAAAATGCATCCCAAAAGGGGCATTGTTTGAATGTTTTATTTGTAACTCAGTACTGTCTGCACATTTATTTGGATGGGAAATGTTTAACTTACTATTTTGAATGCATGTGGCTTATATTTCACTTATTAGACTGCGGTGGTGGTGCCTCACATTAAGACGCTGTCCTGTTCGATTCTCAGCTAGAGTGTCTTCTGTGTGGATACATGCGTGAATGGGCATACCTTCATTGAAGGTTGTGCGTCAGGGCTGGCAACTCAGCATGTAAAAATCTACTGCCAATCATTAGTGGACCGGAGTTCCGCTGTGGTGACCCCTAACTGGGAAAAGCCGAAAGACACAAGTTTAAGGGTTTATGCATTCAACATAAAATTGTGGGGCAAGCAAGCCACCCATTTAAGGGAAAATGCTCACAGATAATTGCTACTATATGAATATTTAAAGATTGGCTTTTTCTTAGGGTAAACAGTAAAAAGTGTTCTTACTAATTTTGACAAACTGGAGGCAGTGTTAATAAAATCTTGGGACAAAGTCTTGGTGCTAGGAATTGCCATTTACCCACACACCCACATTATTGCAAATAGTGTGGGGGGTACAGACAAAATAATTTTGGTCATGTTTTAATTACTGATGTAGTTAATGACACTGGGCTCAATTTCAGGTGAGTGAAATCCTGGAAACTGAAGCTATACAGTGTAAAACTTTCTGGATGTGGCAAGTGCTGGCTATTATGCAAGACGACAATGTACTTTTACCATATGGTCTTAAGGCAAACTGCCATTTGTTTTCGTAATATGTATCAGAGGTGAGCGTCAGATTCCAAATTGCTGGTTTAAGCTACACTTAAATACTGACAGCAACACTGCAGGAATTAAAGTCAGTAATCAGTGTCAGTCCCAGATTCAATAAAATATATCCCATGACAAGCACTTTTTCTACCAGACACTTAATTGAATAAGTGAATGGGATAAGCACAAAAATACTGATGCAGTTCAAATACTATATTATATTGAACAATAACAATGTTTACCTTACTCTTTAATGTCTGTAATCTGTCTATTGGAGCATACCCTTGGAGACAGAAATTAGACTGTATTACAGAGCCTATAAGGACTTTGCAAAATAAATATATATCATCTCTCTAATAAGAGCTACCCTCAGCAAATAAACATAATCAGATTTCTGTGTTTCTTTTACTGTTAGGATTCAGTATGTTAAAATTCTGGTTTCAGTTCTCTTCCACACCATGTCACCATGTACAGCGACTATACTGCCATATTTGCAGGTATACACAGTACATTGCAAAGCTGTTGCTGACCTTTATCAGTACAATGATACAAAACAAAAATGATGTACAATTTATAAGATGGCATTATCTTTTTTTTTTTTTTTTTTTAAGCAAAACAAAATTTTTATTACATTATCACATATGACAGACAATAATACATTTATACAAATGAAAACATTCAGTTGCAAGCACTACACATCACATATAATCTTCTATACAGTCACTGTCAAACATTAAATAGCCCATGCAATTCCTGCCCTCTCTTAAACCTCAACTCTCCTCCAAAACATTATTCTGTATGTACAGTTCACAGTACTCTTTTTTTTTTTTTTTTCTATGTAATTTGATCCTACCATTTTCTAAAGATTCCACTTCCAGTTCTTTTATCTTTGTTATTATATTCACTACTGCTAATACAGTTAAACAATCTCCATTTTCTAGAAATTGTTTTTTTGTCAGCCACCAGAATTAAATTCAACAAGGCCTTACTGTGTCTACGCAATTCAAATAGTGTATCACAGCTCAAATAATTTCCTTAGTTATAATGATTTGCTCTCCCAGTATTTCTGACAGAGTAGTCTGCAGGGTACTTTAAAGTCTGCTAACTCATTACACACACAAAAAATGTTCCCAACTACCTCTTTCTTCCCCGTCATACCGCCAATGTTTGCAATCTACCTGGGGAAAAATTCTTTGGAGTCTACTTGGAGTAGAAAAACTAAATCTTCTAGATTTTGTTGCATATTTGGGAGCCATACATAGATCCCCCATTTTTCTTTGTGAATTGCTTATCCAATCTCTTTGCTGTCCACTCTAAACTCTTCTAACTGATTCATATAGCTATGTAATACTTTATCTGCCCTTCTAATTATCTCCTTTTAACAGCGGCTTCTGTTATAGATTCAACTAAAAACTCTACCAGTGCTGGTCTTTCACTTAGGTTCCCCCATTCCTTTCACTTTGCCTATACTCTGATATCAATCATTCATAGGGAATGGCATTCTCTAGCCTGCAGTCCAACTGTATTATTCGCCTCTTCCCATTCTATTACCTTTCCCTCTCTGATCCCAATACCTTAGTTTTTGCCAGTTTTCGCTAGTAAATTTAAGCCCCCATTTGTACAGTCTCTCTACTCCTATTTGCAGTCAACCCTATTGGCAGACTCCCCTTTCTCTTTTCCCAGGTTGGCTTAGCATTCTTAAAGAAGTTTCTGCTACTTTATGAATATAATATTCTGTATGGCTGGTATTCTTTTTGAGGATCTGCATTCAAACTAAGATGGCATTACATTAAGACAAAGCAGTATTTTTTTTTAATAATGCTGCTGCATAATGGCAATTCATTATAACAAGCAGGACGTAATTCACATTTTACCCAAAAAGGGTGAAAGGTCTACTCTGGTTACTCTAGCGGTATCTTTATGGCTAGCCACCACCATCCCAATGTTGGGAAAACATGAATTACCCACTTATTGCCAAGATGCATTACATAATCTTACACATTAATATTCTATCAACCTAAAACACATAAGAACTTAAACAAATTAAAAAAAAGCATGATAATATTCTTTACCTAAATTCAAAAATATCTACAATAATTCACTATCAGTTTCTTTT
This sequence comes from Protopterus annectens, assembly GCF_019279795.1. Lineage (NCBI taxonomy): Eukaryota > Metazoa > Chordata > Ceratodontiformes > Protopteridae > Protopterus > Protopterus annectens. The sequence continues at coordinate 925,969,659 of NC_056727.1, read as the reverse complement.
TCTTTCTCTTTGTTCAAGCATTATATATATATATATAACAAGGAAGGCAAACTCTTCACTAAAAGGACTTCTCACCAAAAGACCAGAAAAGTGAATATGAAGTAGTGAGATGACCAACCACGATGTGCAAGTTCTTCTTTTGACTGAAAAAATCCAAATAGCAAACGCAATGTAAAACGTAATCCAGTTTATTGAGTAAAAATGAGCGCTTTCACGTAGTTCTAAGCTATGCTTCTTCAGATAACTTTCTTACAAATGAAACTACATTATATACTAAAAAAGGCGGGATATAGATTGGTTAATTACTTTAATCAAACAATTAAATGGTTATGTCCTAACCCATTCACTGCTAAAATTGCAAAAAGTGTGTAAAGCAAATTAAACTCAGTTAGAGATATTGGTTGACATTTAAAAAAACAAACACTGAAATAATATACAGATTCAAATTTCTGAAATATAAATTATGTATATCTACATCACTAACTAGATAAATAAAATACATAACTACCTCCTTTGTATATAAAGTTCCAATCCGTAAATGTTTAATTTGTAGAGCGACGAAACATCTGAAATATCCTATATCAAATGGTATTAAAAACCATGTATATATTTGTCATAAAACTAAATTATTAACTAATGGTATCACATATTACTTACCAAAGTTAATAGTATAACTATTTGGTACAAATAAATTCAGTGTATAGCTACGCATAATATTTATTTAACTCAATAAGATAGTCTTAGAAAATATCTTAAAAATATATATTATGCATATATATATGTAAAAACTAGTATATTTATGTGACTTGTATGGTGTGCACATCAGTTTAAATACAGTGTCATATATATATGTAAACACGGGCGAAGCATAAAAAATATATATATTATGTGTATCGCTCGTTAGCATGAACCATAATGCACCCTATAAAAATAAACTAGAAGAAGCTCACAGTCTCACTAAAATCAATCATTAAGACCAAATCAGGCATCTATAGCAACTGCATATATATAAGTGCCTGATACAACATCTTCAAATCGGAAAATGTATATATATATCCACCATATGAATAAAATTCTGTCAAGTATATGAGATGCATGATATATGTAACGGTACAGATAATTAATCATAATGAAATGACTATTATGTAAAACGAGTCCAGATACATATAACACAAAGCAAATAGGTTACCCAACAATAGAATAAACCAAACAAAAAACAAAAATATGACCATTATAAAAACACAAAAATATATGAATTTATATACATATAAAGCTATAATAAAAAGTGATGTGTGCAAAAAACATATAATCATATATTAAAAAGTTAATCTAAATGAATAAATACAAATATATATTAATTCATTTTCTCCCCACTAGTACTGGTTTAATAGAAACATAGTTATTTATACCAGGGGGTAAATGTGCTGCTAACTTCATTATCCAATGTAGTTCAACAAGAGCTAATTCATTGTCCACATTGCCTCCTCGTCTATTATGTTGAACCAATTGTAATACTCTAAAATTAAAACTATGAGTCGGACATTCCATGATATGCCTTGCTAACGCATTGCTGTCATCACTCTTACGAATGTCATACAAATGATTGTATATGCGATCACGTAGTCTCCTTTTCGTGAGACCTACGTAAAACGCTGGACATAACACACAATTAGCTAGGTAAACCAAATTGGTACTACTACAGTTAGCATAAAAACTAGGACGAAAAGTATAATCCATATGTGGATGTTTGAACATTTGTGGTTTAGAAATATATTTGCATCTGTTACAATGATGACAAGGGTAAGTACCCTGTGTCAAAAGCCTATTCTTTATTGCCTTGTTACTATCCGTAGAAATACCATGATCTTTACATAGGATCAGTTTCAGATTGTCGCTATTCCTATATTGGAATCTGGGTTTACTACCTACCATGTCTTTTATATGTGTATGCATGGTAAGTATATGCCAATTATTGGAGATAACCCGTCGTATGTTATTAACATCGCTGGTATATCTCATTAGATAGTTAATCTTGTCTTCTCTGTTCCTAGTCTTGTCAACACCTAGATATGTTATCGCTGCTTGAGTAGTAACTACAGAACCTATACGCATGGGATGCATGTCTCCCAAGACGTCTTGTCTTATGTCCCTAACCATCTTAATATTATACCCTCTATTCACAAATAGAGTTTCCAAAAAGTCAGCTTCCTTTCTTAGAACTTCAGGTTCATCACACAATCTAGAGATCCTAATAAACTGGCTTCTCACGATACCTTGGAAAGTATGCCTCAGGTGCATGCTATCATAGGTCAATAGACCATTCTTCCAAACAGGTTTCCTGTATAATGAGGACGTAATAGTCCCGCTGTCTGTCAACCTAAGTGTAACGTCCAGAAAATGTATCTCCATGGGTGAATATTCTTTTGTAAACCTAAGGAAGTTGGTGGTGGTATGTAAATATTCCAAAAATATATCAAACATATCGATGGATCCCTCCCAGATGATAAGTATATCATCCACGAAAAGCTTGTAGTATCTCACAGATTTAAACTATTCATGGTTGAATAAATACAGTTTCTCCCACCAATATACTACAAGGTTGGCGTATGTATTTGCACAGGGGGTGCCCATGGCTACCCCCCATTGTTGCAAATAATACATATCACCGAAGGAAAAAACATTATTTGTCAGGATGGTATCCAATAGTTGGCAAATCAGTATATTCCTAGCACTGGTGAATGATGTCTCCTTCACTAAAAGCTCTCTAATATATTGTACCCAGATCTCATTGGGGATCGAGGTAAATAGACTTTCTACATCAAGCGTGATAAGAAAGTATTGTGATGTTAAGATATTAAGTTGTACTGATTGCAAAGTTTCTAACAAGTGATGTGTATCCTTTAAAATGGATGGAAACATATTCACTACTGGTCGCAAAATGCTCTCCAGGAAGACAGATATGTGTGAAGTTACCCAACCATCCCCTGATACAATCGGTCTCATGGGTATGGGGTAAACCTGTTTATGAATTTTGGGTATTCCTTTAATAATAGGTATCATTGGATGTTGTATAAATAAATATTTAAAGGTCTCTATACTTATTTGTCAGCAGGTCAAAAGATCTTGCAAGATGTCTTTTACTGTCTGTATGATATGCAACACTTCATGATGATCTATTTTTTTATATGTAGTACTGTCAGATAACATATTGTTCATGTTGTCAACATATTCAAGAGTGTTCAAAATCACAACCCCCCCCCCCTGTCTGCTGGTTTTACAACTATTGACAAATTAGTTTTTAAACTAGACAAAGACATTGACTCCAAGTTAGTGAGGTTATAAAACCTCCCTTTCTTGTTTCTAACAGAGAACAAAGAATAATAATCCTTTTCACAGAGTTTAAGAAAACACTTCACTGATGGAGGCATAGGTGGTAAAAAAGTACTTTTGTTCCTGAAAAGTATTGATGGAATATTAGCAGTAGAGCTTCCATTCATGTCTAGAAAATACAGTTTCAGACAAAGTTGTTGACAAAAAAGTCTCAGATCTATCAGAGTTTCTGTAAGAACAGCCGGGGAGGCAGGAATGAAGTTAAGTCCCCTGTTTAGAAGGGAAATACTCACATTGTCCAACACAAAATCAGAACAGTTAAAAACCAGAGAAGTCAATACCTGGTTCTCCTGTTCTGTACAGTCCTTTCTTCGGAAAGTTTCCTCTTCCGGTACCCCCTGCTGTTGAACCGTCCTTTCTCCCATTGCTTCTTCTTTTGATAAGGTAAAAAAGGGGTCGCTGCATTATTGGCCGGTACGATGGTTTTAGGTACAGCTCCTAATGCACGAAGAGCTTGGTTAGGCTGTAATGCCTCCTGACTGGGAGGAGGTGTGTCAGTATTGGAACTATCATAGTTATCAGTTTCGACAACACTAACCAACGGAATCTCAGTCTGTCCAGAGATGACTGTATTATTGGAAGGCATCAAAGACATGTAGAAAAGAGACGCTTCATTGGCTTCATTAACAGTGCTAGCAATATTACGTTGTCTAGGTAGCTGATTGGAAACAGAGGCTTGCACTGATTGGGACCTCGGCCAAACGAACACTTGGCCTTTTAAAAAATCATTGTGATCCCTCATCAGCTTACGCTGTTTGGTAACTTTAAGTCTATCACTGAAAGCTTTAACTTGTTCAAAAACATGACATACCTTGTTAACACAATATTCAGAATTAAAGCATTCTGCTATCTCCTTATAAATTGCATCAGTTTTATTTCGTAACTCAGTTTCCAAAGGTTGAAAATATTTAAGCATCAATCTTGCATAACTGAAACCAAGTTCAATATTAAGGTCTTGCCACTGCTTCAACAGCAGGGGATGTGAGTCCCCATAGGTGGGCATGTAGAATATCCGCATGCCTCTGGGGACAACTTTAAAACGCAAACACGCATCTATATGTAGTCTCTGCCATGAGTAGCGCTGTATTTGATACAGATTATTCTCTAGATGATTTTGTCCATTTGCTTGTCTATTGTAACATTTTTTGTTCAAATTTATGTGGAGCTTTTCTCCCCGGGCCTCTACTGAAAATGGAAATGTATCCAGCTAGACTAGCCCGGTCAACAAATGTAAAATAAAATAAATAAAATAATAGATTTTTCAACAAGGCAAAGAAATCAGTCAAATTCTCACCAAATTCTTGTGGTTGGGCCAGCCCCGATACATTACTCAGATCCAGAGACAATAAAGGGTTGGACTCTTGTGCTATGAGCCCTGTCCAAAGCGCAGATGCATCCCTCGACTCCAGATGAATAGTGGACGATGTAGCAGCAGTATCCATCGTGTGCGAAGAGTAGCCAACAAAAAAAGGAGAACCAGATATATAACAAGGAAGGCAAACTCTTCACTAAAAGGACTTCTCACCAAAAGACCAGAAAAGTGAATATGAAGTAGTGAGATGACCAACCACGATGTGAAAGTTCTTCTTTTGACTGAAAAAATCCAAATAGCAGACGCAATGTAAAACGTAATCCAGTTTATTGAGTAAAAATGAGCGCTTTCGCGTAGTTCTAAGCTACGCTTCTTCAGATAACTTTCTTACAAATGAAACTACATTATATACTAAAAAAGGCGGGATATAGATTGGTTAATTACTTTAATCAAACAATTAAATGGTTATGTCCTAACCCATTCACTGCTAAAATTGCAAAAAAAAGTGTGTAAAGCAAATTAAACTCAGTTAGAGATATTGGTTGACATTTAAAAAACAAACACTGAAATAATATACAGATTCAAATTTCTGAAATATAAATTATGTATATCTACATCACTAACTAGATAAATAAAATACATAACTACCTCCTTTGTATATAAAGTTCCAATCCGTAAATGTTCAATTTGTAGAGCGACGAAACATCTGAAATATCCTATATCAAATGGTATTAAAAACCATGTATATATTTGTCATAAAACTAAATTATTAACTAATGGTATCACATATTACTTACCAAAGTTAATAGTATAACTATTTGGTACAAATAAATTCAGTGTATAGCTATGCATAATATTTATTTAACTCAATAAGATAGTCTTAGAAAATATCTTAAAAATATATATTATGCATATATATATATATATATGTAAAAACTAGTATATTTATGTGACATATATGGTGTGCACATCAGTTTAAATACAGTGTCATATATATATGTAAACACGGGCGAAGCATAAAATATATATATATTATGTGTATCGCTCGTTAGCATGAACCATAATGCACCCTATAAAAATAAACTGATTCATATAGTTATGTAATACTTTATCTGCCCTTCTAATTATCTCCTTTTAACAGCGGCTTCTGTTATAGATTCAACTAAAAACTCTACCAGTGCTGGTCTTTCACTTAGGTTCCCCCATTCCTTTCACTTTGCCTATACTCGGATATCAATCATTCATAGGGAATGGCATTCTCTAGCCTGCAGTCCAAAGTACAGTTTTGTACCTACCATAAATGTAGATGTTCGAGGATTCCCTTGCTGCAGTCCTGACTATTGGGTATAGTCCGCGTCCCAGTCGGCCCGAATACCAGAGTATAAGGCTGACGTCGGTCATGGCGCCTTAGACTGACGTCAGTACGTCAGGGTACTAATGCGCATGACCGACGTCATTTCCTCAGTCTTTTCTTGCCCCAGATGTCAGAAGACCCAAAAAGACAAGTCCCAAAAACAACCTGCACCAAAAAACATGTACAATATATACAGCAATATATACAAAAAAAATATAAGCATGTAAACTCACCTACACAACCACCCTGAAACACAGAGGGAAGGAGGGAGGGTAAATTGGACTGCAGCAAGGGAATCCTCGAACATCTACATTTATGGTAGGTACAAAACTGTACTATGTTCTTCGTCTTCCCTTGCTGCAGTCCTGACTATTGGGTAGAATCCCAAAGCAGAGGTAAGGGAGGCTGGCAAATTATAAAGTAGCAGGAGCTGACAACATGCCTTGTAAAACAGCTGTGGCAAAACCAGCCCTAGTCTTAGAGTATATAGGCAGGTGATAATGCCTAGAGAAAGTATGCACTGAACTCCAAGTAGCTGCTTCCAGAATATCCTTAGTTGCCACCCCTTAGAAATGCTGTTGAAGTGGCAGTAGCCCTAGTGGAATGAGGCCTAATCCCAGCTGGAACCTCTTTGCCATGATGGGAATAACAAAATGCAATGCAAAAGCCAATCCACCTAGAAATAGTTTGTTTTGACACAGGCTTGCCCTGTGAACTCAAAGCAAAAGAAACAAGTAACTGCTGAGACTGCCTAAAATCTTTAGTCCTGCTCAAATAATAACGCAATTGCCTGTGTACATCTAAAGTATGCAAAATCTTTTCCCCTTTATTTTGAGGATCTGCAAAAAACGTAGGCAAATGAATAGTTTGGTTTAAAGCCACACTAGAAACCACCTTAGGCATAAAGGAAGGATTAGTACGTAATGAAACCCTGTCCTTATGGAAAACCAAAAAGGGCTCTACTGCCATAAGGGCCTGCAACTCAGACACCCTTCTTGCAGAAGTAATAGCCAACAGAAAAGCAGTCTTCCATGACAAATATTTCAATTCAGCAGTAGCTGCAGGCTCAAAAGGTTGTAGAGTAAGTTTTTCCAACACAAAATTGAGATCCCAAGCAGGAGTAGGAGCTCTACGTGGGGCTCTTATATTCTTTGCCCCTCTAAGAAACTGCTTGAACAAAGGATGCGAAAACAAAGGTGGGTCACAATCATAGTGAGCTGAAATTGCTGCAGCATGAATCTTTATGGAAGAGAAGGACAAACCTTTGTCCAATAATTCAGTAAGATATTGAAGAGCCACACTCAAATTAGGCTCTGAAATCTCCAAATTCTTTGCTGTACTCCAAAATAAAAATCTCTTCCATTTTTCTGCGTACACTCTCCTAGTACTAGGCCTTCTAGCTTCCATAATCACATTTAAAACTTGTTGAGGAAGCTGAGACCTGCTGTGCTTCAACACAGAATATGCCAAGCTGTGAGATGAAGAGATTGAAGCTTGACATTGAGCAGATGACCGTCCTTCTGAGATAACAGATGAGGAATCAGAGGTAAAGGCCATGGAGGCTTCTTTACAAGACTCCTTAGAAGTGGGTACCAGTGTTGCCGAGGCCAATCTGGAGCTATCAAAACATCCTTGGCCTGTCTTGTCTGACCTTTAATAATACCTTTGGAAGAAGAGGCAGAGGTGGAAAGGCATAGACATGAAGGTTTTTCCAACTGAAAGACAGAGCATCCACTTTCCAAGCTGTGTGATGAAACCCCTTTGTGCAATACTTTGGCAGCTGGTGGTTTAGTGGAGAAGCGAACAGATCTATGTCTGGAGTTCCCCATGACACTGTCAATTTCTGAAATACATGAAGATCCAGTTTCCACTCGTGGGGATCCATGATTTGTCTGCTTAATACATCTGCTAGGGAGTTCTGTGCTCCTGGCAGAAACCTTGCCTGAAGAGTCAGTTGCAGGCTTAACGCAGTCTCCCATAAAATCATTGCTTGCCTGCATAGAGGATAAGAATGTGTTCCCCTTGCTTGTTGATGTACCACATGACAGTTGTGTTGTCTGTTAGAATCAACACCTGCCCTGGAAGAAGTAACTCCTTGAACGCCATCAATGCAAACTGGACTGCTAACATCTCCTTCATGTTGATATGTAGATGCTGTAGTCTGGCAGGCCACTTGTCTTGTATCCACTTTCCATTTAGATGAGCTCCCCAAGCAGTGTCCGAGGCATCTGTCGTTAAAATCTGACTCGCCTCTGGCCGGGTCACAGAGAGTCCCTTGTTTAGGTGACATTCCTGAGCCCACCACAAGAATTCCTTTTGAAGGCAAGGTATTATATGAATGACAGTGTCGAAATCTTGGCAGTGCTGTGTCCATACATTTTGAGATACCATTGCAGCTTCCTCATATGCAGTTTGGCATTGGGAAGCACCAGAATACAAGATGCCATGAACCCTAATGCTTGAAGGACTGTCCTTGCAGTCAGCACGGACTGATGAGATAGTTGATGGAAGTAAAGTGACAGACTCTTTTGTTTGTCCGGGGTTAAAAAGGCCATCTGGGCTGCTGTATTCAGTCTCACACCCAGAAAGCACATGTCTTGAGAGGGTACTAGACTGGACTTTATTTCGTTCACAGAATACCCTAGGCATCTTAGCACTGCTATGACATATTCCAGATGCTGTAGAAGGTCTTCCTTTTCTTGAGCCAGAATCAGGCAGTCGTCCAAGTAAGGATAGATTTGAATGCCTTGAAGCCTGAAGTAAGCTATCACTGGAGCCAGAACCTTTGTGAATACTCTGGGCAGTAGATAAGCCAAAGGGCAATGCAGAGAACTGATAATGAAAATCTCCAGTTCGAAATCGCAGATACTTTCTGCAACTTAGCCTTATAGGCACATGAAGGTAGGCTTCCTTGAGATCCAAAGTTACCATCCAGTGATCCTTGCCCAGCAGAGGTAACAGTTGCTGTAACGTCAACATCTTGAACTTGGGAATGTCCAGATAAGTGTTGAGGATAGATAAATCCAAAATTGGTCTCCACGTGTTCCCCTTCTTTGGTACTAGGAACAGGCGAGAATAAAATCGAAGCCCCTTTCTGATACAGGGACTGGCTGAATGGCCCCTATCTGGAGTAACTGAGAAACTTGCTTGTGAGCCTCTATTCTTTGTGGAGGAGGAACATCTGGCATGCCTTTGAAAGGGGCATTGTGTGGAAATAAAATCTGTAACCGTGATGAATGATATCCAGCACCCATCTGTCTTGAGTGATTAAATCCCAATTTTCTTTGAAAAGAGACAATCTTCCTCCCAAAGGAGCTGCCAGGCGAGTCCACTGGCAGCTGAAAAGGCAGGTCATTGGTTCTGCTTATGAAAGGACTGACCCCTGCCCTCACCAGAAGTCTGAGCAGGTGAACTGTCTGATCTAGGCCTAAACGAACCTTGAGCCCTGCCCCTACCACGTCTAGACCTACCCCTAGACTGGGAGCCATAAGCAGGATATGTCCACCCCTTAGCAGGCCAATTTCTACTAAACTTCGGAGGCTGCACCTGCAAAAAATCTTTAACAGTCTGCATAGACTTAGCTTTGTCCTCCATTTTCTTTAAAACTGCTTCCACAGGCGGTCCAAACAACACATCAGACTGTAAAGGAGCATCCAAAATCCTGGTCTTAACATGCTCAGCTAAATTCTGATCCTTCAACCAGGCATGTCTGCGAAGAACAGAACTAGTAGCAGCCACCCTCGAGGAGGCCTGAACAGCATCAAAACCACACTGCAAAGAATGCTTACCCACTTGTTCAGACACATGAACCAAATCCAGCAATTCTTTACACTCAATACCTTCCGCCAAAGCATCCACCTTAGATTTCAATTGTGAAAGGAGATAATTCTGATATTTCAGCATATGAAACTGACAATTCAACGCCTCATGGCTAGAGTGGAAGAAGTATATACTTTCTTACCCCACCTATCCAAAGCCCTTGCCTCTTTATCAGAGGGTACAGGATTTTTAACCACAGAAGCTTTAACACCTTTAGGCCCCTGAGAAACAGTTTCTGGGTCCGCCCTGGGACTCTTAAACAAATACTTATGAGCTTCGGGCACCCTATAATACCTATCAGGCTTAACAGGAGCAGGAGGCAAGGAGTCAGGGTTCAGGAAGCCTCTGCAAAACATCCTCCACCACATTCAACACAGGAGGAATAGCTAAGGGCCTATGCTGGGGTAAAAACAAGAATTCCCTAAGCCTTTTCCTGGAATCAGAGTAATCCTGGCCTTCCCATTTAAAATGCTCCCTCATGGAGTGAAGAGTCTCTGAAAATGAAAAATCCTCAGGAGGAGAAGCTGTAGGAGTGGAATCATCCACATCAGAATCAGAATAAGCAGGAAACTCTTGCAAGTCTTCCACAGAAGACTCTGAAGCCGTGAACACTGTTCAAAACTATCAAACTCCTGTTCCACCCTAGGCCTCTTATCAGGCGGGGCATAGAACCTCTAATCAGAGTAATCAAATCTTCTGCCATTTTAAGCATATGTTTCTTAGGCACAGAGCCCGAAATGCTAGGAGAAGCCCCACAGAAGCTGAACTTGGCCTACCTCTAAAAGAAGCTTTGGCAACAGAAGGAGAGGCCCTAACTACCTTGGGAAGAGAGGGAAGAACAGTCACCTGAGAAGCCCCCCTCAGCCTGGCCTACCTCCTGAGAGGGCACATCCTGTAACAGTAAAGTATCTGCCTGAGACTCCATAGAGACTCCTGGCAAAACCTCTGGCTCCCCTGAGCCTTCCAAAGAACCGACGTCCGGGACTGCCGGTTCCTCACCCCTAGGCTTCACTGTTTTGTCCTTGCGCTTCTTGGATGAAGCGGGCGTCGGAGCATCCGACGGCATATTATAATTGCAACGCTTCCCAAACACTAACCTAGCACAATCAAGCCTCCTCTTAATAGTGCGCTTGTTAAATCTAGCACAAGAGCGGCAACCAACAACGCCGTGCTCAGGCCCTAAACAAGGTATACACAATGTATGATAATCCCTATGCGGTATCTGCTTCCCACAAGAAATACAGTTATTCACTTTTTCTGACATCCGGTTAAATACTGAGGCAAGAAAACCAAAATGTTCCCAACGGGTTACTTAGCCAACTCTGTTTCGGTCTGAAACTCCGGTTTCGGAAAATCTCAGAACGCCAACCTGCACTCGCAAAATTGCTTCTGCATCGGACCATGCGGCAAAAAAGACTGAGGAAATGACGTCGGTCATGCGCATTAGTACCCTGACGTACTGACGTCAGTCTAAGGCGCCATGACCGACGTCAGCCTTATACTCTGGTATTCGGGCCGACTGGGACGCGGACTATACCCAATAGTCAGGACTGCAGCAAGGGAAGACGAAGAACATCTGTATTATTCGCCTCTTCCCATTCTATTACCTTTCCCTCTCTGATCCCAATACCTTAGTTTTTGCCAGTTTTCGCTAGTAAATTTAAGCCCCCATTTGTACAGTCTCTCTACTCCTATTTGCAGTCAACCCTATTGGCAGACTCCCCTTTCTCTTTTCCCAGGTTGGCTTAGTATTCTTAAAGAAGTTTCTGCTACTTTATGAATATAATATTCTGTATAGCTGGTATTCTTTTTGAGGATCTGCATTCAAACTAAGATGGCATTACATTAAGACAGAAAGCAGTATTTTTTTTTAATAATGCTGCTGCATAATGGCAATTCATTATAACAAGCAGGACGTAATTCACATTTTACCCAAAAAGGGTGAAAGGTCTACTCTGGTTACTCTAGCGGTACCTTTATGGCTAGCCACCACCATCCCAATGTTGGGAAAACATGAATTACCCACTTCTTGCCAAGATGCATTACATAATCTTACACATTAATATTCTATCAACCTAAAACACATAAGAACTTAAACAAATTAAAAAAAGCATGATAATATTCTTTACCTAAATTCAAAAATATCTACAATAATTCACTATCAGTTTCTTTTTCTTTCTGTTTGTTCAAGCATTGTAAGCAGGCCAGTTATTTGCTTTCAGATTTATAAGCAATGCTAATGCATTCTGGGACATTGTAACTATGTGGAAATTATAGCTGTTTGTGTATTTTAAAGATACTTTAAAATATGTGCATTTATGATAAACCATTGGATTAGAAAGACAGGCAAAATAATGCATTCATTTTTTCCTTACCTTCTTAATATATAGATAACACACTAACACCTACATTTTTATCACACATCGTCTTTTGAAATGTACACCAAATCTATATAAACATACTTCAACCGTTTCATGGGTTTTCTTGTTTGTCACCCTGTCCACAACAGCATTCAATTGTGAAGGCTACTGGGGGGTGCGATGGGCAGCCAGCTGAGGGCACCCCCCCACTCCTGCATGGAGTGCTCCCTCCAAGTAGCCCTGCCTACCTCCAGACACCAGCAGCTAGCTCCCTGGACTCCATCATGACTGCAAGAATACACACAATCATCGTCCTCTCCATGGCAGAAGTGATAAGGCCATATCCTTTCACTCCTCTCACTTCATGCCAGACTCCTCTAGTGCCAGGGCTTCTAATCGAATTTCATTTGCCTGGGTCACAGTCAGGGCTCTATACTTGTGCTATATAATAAGGCAAACCCCTTTAATAAAACTAGGAATAACAGAATAATCTCAATAACACTGCACATGAAATGTAAAATTCTGGGCTGATCTCCCATCACTTTTTATTACTGAACATTTCCACAAGTACTTTCCCCATGCTGTTTGGCATTTTGATTATTTTTTCCTGCATATAATTGACTGTGACTCCAAAATAGTTACATAAAGTACTATGAATGTTTAAAGAAATAGCACTGGCATGTTAAGTTACAAAACATCCTTACACTATGCTCCTAGCTTCAAAACAATGAAATAGCTTCATCGTGCATTTGACTGCGAAAACCAATTTTACTGCCATTTTTCTGCAAAAAAAGAATATTAGTTTTATAGAGTAACATTCCCTTCAGGCCTCAAGTCACACATGTATATAGATTTTTATTTTTTGTTTTTGTTATTAGTATTATTTTTACACTTGAAAAAATATATATTTGATAGCTACAGTTTTATTTTAAACTGAATTTCATTTATTTTTATTTAACATTTGTTTACCGGGAAAGTTCGACTTGGAATGAAGCCAATTTTCAACAGAGGCCAGAGGTGAAATGCTCCAGACGTATGTCTTTGAAACGTGGGAGGAAACCGGTGCACCCGGAGGAAACCCACACGAATGCAGGGAGGACATGCAAGACTCCACACAGTAGGCACTCAAGCAGACAATCGAACCATAGAACTTCTTGATGCGAGGAAACAACGCTACCGCTACACCAATGCGCCGTCCAATGTTTTGCAAATGCTGCAGTTTGTCAATTTCCAATGACCATTATAACCAAAATTTGACCTGCCTACAAATGCTACATTATCTTTTATTTACAAGCAAGCATTTGAAATGTTTCCTAATGTCAAGGAAGGAATATTCATAAATAAGCCAACATCTTTGATAACAAAACATACAGTGCTATAATAAACAAGAAAAACACTAAAAAATATATACTGTATAACTTTATATCACTCCTCAGAATAATCCAAATGTTATCGTGTTTGTTCCAGTCTTCACAGAATTACACATTCTAAAAGTTATGGCTTCCTCTGGACTGCGACTGTACATCTGCTCATAGGTTAGTGTGTGTATACTAGGCTAACGACCACTAGGGCCCTTAAAAGCCTACATGTGCAACACACGCTGCTCAGACCAGTCCATAATATAAATGCTCTTGTGATTCAATTTTCTAACAGATCCTATAAATACCAAAGATTAGCTTAGGAGGATACTAGATCAAAGATTAGCTTAGAAGTAACCAGAAAAGAAGAAAAGCAAAGAGTACCAAAGGTCCGATGTAGTAAAAAGTTGCCAAACCAGATCAAAAAGGCTAGGAAGATAAAAATAAAATCTTTAATGTACACCATAAACGATTAGCGCTTTCAGGTCACTGCCCTTCGTCAGATCTAAAACTTCATATAAAATTCTTACTTAAAAATCAAATGTCACCAATAAGGATCCTAAAAAATCAGCTGTAGCCAATAAAATTTAAGAATGGGGTCTAGGCCCCTTTAAAACAGGTTTAAGGGAAAGAATATTGTTCAATCCTGGATAAGTATCCGCCCTTAGCTCGGAAATCCATTTAACTTCTTCTAATTCAGTGCGATCACATAAATCACCACCTCTTAAGTTCATCAATTGTACTTGTAAAACCTTAAAGTCATAATGATGCCCAGGAAATGCATTTATATTTAAACAAAGCATTCCTGATGTCTCGGCACCTCAGGGGAGAGCATGGACAGTTGTCAGCAGGAACTGATACCACCTCCATATGTCCAAGAGTAACTTTAAAGTATAATAATAAAGATAGGCACTATATGTCAAATATGTAATAACTGGAAGATTTGTGTCAACAGCAGATCATGTGAGAACTTTGGTGAATGATAAACCACTTTTTTCTTTTAAGAACAATGCCAACCTAAAGAGATTACTGTGCAATGACATGCAACCTACACTGACTTTACCATTGTATTCCAAGAAAATTGGAACTTATCCCTGTGGTAACTGTAAAGCTTGCCACACGATTAGTAAGGAGAAAGAATTTATACATCCAGTGACTGGAAGAATTTTTAAACCGCATTTATATGCCAACTGTCGAACTAGGAATCTAGTCTACTTGGCTAAATGCAAATGCTGTCACTGTTTTTATATAGGGAAAACAAATTGCATGTTAAAAGACAGAATCCTGTACACCTTAGCAATATTAGGTGCCAAGACATCAGGAATGTTTTGTTTAAACATATTAATACATTTCCTGGGCATCATTTTGACTTTATGGTTTTACAAATACAGCTGATGAACTTAAGAGGTGGTATTTTATGTGATCACACTGAATTAGAAGTTAAATGGATTGCCAAGATAAGGGCAGATACTTATCCAGGATTAAATGACGTTCTTTCCCTTAAACCTGTTATAAAGGGGCGTAGACCCCATTCTTAAATTTTATTGGTTATAGCTGATTTTTTAGGATCCTTATTGGTGACATTTGATTAAGTAAGAACTGTATATGAAGTTTTAGATCTGATGAAGGGCAGTGATCTGAAAGCGCTAATCGTTATTTATGGTGCACATTAAAGATTTTATTTTTTATCTTCCTAGTCTTGTTGGCCCGGTTTGGCTTTTTTGGTGAATTAGCTTAGAAGTACATCAATTTACTTTTTTTCCAAATCAGTTGAATTTCATTCATTAAGTTTGGCAATTAATACAGACTGTTAAAAGGAATGGTCTTCTGTAGAATAGGGTTCTCATGTAATCTTGTGATACAAGGTTACAACTTTAAACATTTCCCTCCTGCTTAATTCTATACTGTGCAACCCAGTGTTTTGGCTTCTTTCATCATCTCCTCAGTCTGGTAAAAACACTCCTCTGGTAATGAAAATCCATTTATCGACTATTGTCTCACAACACCCTACTGCCAACATTTCTTATATGCGTACAGAGGTGTGTGCACACATACATAAAATATGTGGGATCTGGTGCGTGTTACAAAATATTCTGCACCATAGGTTTAGGGAAATATTTTTTGATAACAGGTGAATCAGCTTAATCCTACAGTATGAAATATTGAACTTACCACAAAAATTGGACAGTTGCATATTCCATTTCTCAGGGGGTTTTTTCTACAGTGGCAGCGTTGTTGCCTCACAGCAAGAGGTTCTCCCGTTCGATTCTCGGCTGGCGTGTGGGAAGTGCCTTCTCTATGGAGTCTGCATGTCCTCCCCGCAGTTGGGTGGGCGTTCAAAAGACATGTGTAAATGGGCGTGCCTTCGTTGAAGGTTGACCGGCACCTCAGCGTTCATCAAAATCTACTGCCAATCATTAGCAGACCGGAGTTCCGCTGTGGCGACCCCTAACCAGGAAAAGCCGAAAGACAACAACATTTTTCTATATCTTTTTACATTGATATTTCTGATTAAATTCAATGAGCTGCATTAATTACCAAAGTTTTATCTGAATCATATTTTTAGATGGTTTGCATGGAATGCCTATTGGCTGGCTATGTACTCTAATTCTTGTTTCATATTTTTCTTGTAGTATTCATTGTTTTTGCATTTTTTCAGATATTTTATGAGGTGTTAGTTTTACAGTTTACTTGCGTGCTTTTTTTATATATATTACTTCAGACAGAACTGGGTCAATTTAGCTGGTACTGTCATTTTTAGACTGGCTACTTGTCTTCACTTAATTTAATATTTTTGCTCAAACATGAATCAATTTCATCTCTATCCTCTAGATTTTGATACAGTGTTACTTTGGGGGCTATTTGCTATGTGCAATGTATGGAACTGCTTTTGTTTTCCTATGAACTGAATGGAAGATGCATTTATATTTAATCGGTTCTTCTTTCTTTTCCCTTTCTGTAAATGTGTGAAGGTGAGGGTTTATTTTGTCAAGGATGTTTTAGAGTTTGACTGTTTTTTGTATACAGGGTACAAACTTTTATTTTAGGTTTTACCAAGAAACAAATCTGGCATGTTTAGGAGAATTATAGGAGTTCTGATGACACATTAAGTACATAAACTGCCGATGATATGCCAAGAGTATAGGTTAACTTTGATGATATACCAAGATTGTAAATAAAATACTTGTACAGTGAACCAGACACAATTCATCACATTTTAGCTAGGTATTTTGCAGATATCCTCAATCAATAAAGAAATTATTCATACTGTAAATAATCAAAATCCTTCCAAAGTAGACAACTACCCCCAAGGTACTTGCGTATTATAGCAACCAGATTTTCGCAATTGTGAAAAAAGTATCTGGTTGCGATAATAGGATACTTGCACACATACAAGTGCAGGAAACAGTTGAAATGGATATTGTAAGTTTTTAGTACTGGAAGAAAAATCGGCACATTACTTTTAGCAGTGCAAACAGTTTAACAAATCCTTTTCCTGTTTTGTGTGCCATACAGACGCCTCAGATCTGGAGTCCTGCTTTCTGCTGCTGTAAACAATTCGGAATGGTAGGTTGACATCAGTTTTACACACAGCTTTCCAGTCCCAGGAGAATTTCAGTGCTGTGCTTCTGAAAGTGATCAGAACATGTGGAAAACTGTGTGGAAGACTGATGTAAAACCTACCAATACAATTCTTTTACAACAGCAAAAAGCAGGAGTGCAGACTTGAGGGTACTGTCAGAAGCCTGCCTCACTCGCAATGTCGTTGCGAAAAAACAATGCCAGTTAGCGTGTTTGTCCCCCACAAATACATGCATAGCTTTCTTATTTTCCTTTAACTACAGCTAGATGACAGTATTCTGTTTTTCATTTCAGTCCTACAAAATAGAAATGACCAAACTAGTTACAAGCCACTGAATGCTTTACACATTAGACGAGGTAACAAATCTGGTTGCGATACTACGCAAGTACTGGTAGCTACCCAATTCCACACAAGCTGGATGTTTAAACCATTCACTTTCTATTCCAACCTCTCCTGATTTTTTTATTTCTCCTTTGCAAGTTTCAGTTTATAAAAGGAGTTTCAGTATGAATGTGTACACTTCATGGTTTAAATGATCTCCAATGTACTCATGCACAACTCCATCCATCCATTAATAACCCCCTTTTTGCCTATTTTTACACACAGGTCGGGTGTACACTTTAATCAAACTCAAAATAAAATGTTTTCTTCTAATTCCCTCTGTACTTTAACCATTTGCCTTTTTCACCTAGTTTTGTCAGCATTACTCCTTCCCTTTTATATTTTTACCCTAACTGCATGTCTTTGCCATATTATACATAAAGCCACCTGTAAATACAACAACTTCATTGTCACCTGCTTCATTTACTGTATTCTGCCTGCTTGCACTTTGTTCCTCTGACCTTCCTTATTTGTCTTAAACAGTTTATTAACCAACAATTTTACTTCCATTTAGTGATATTGACTGTTGGAATATTTGTTTGTATCTGACGCCCTCTTACTTCAGCAATATCTAAAGCCTTGTGAGCAAGTCTATTTTAACATCCAACAAAAGCATTTTTGCAGACTATGGCTATTAAAGCCATATACAGCCATGTGCAGCTAACAACATTCTTTAAACAATTTCCATATTCCACTATCCTCTGTACCTCACAGGGGAAATGTTGATCCCAGATTGCAAAATACAGAGTCAAATGTTATCTTACCAGATCTGACATTTTACCCCCACATTTCCTTTGAAAGTAAAAATATTCACCAGATCTGAAAAATGTGTAGCTAAATTTATACTCAATGCCCCTTTTCTGGCCTAGCCTACAATTAGCCCCCACTGGATTGGCCAACTGGCTGTTTTGTTGTCCAGCCTACCGACTACAGCACATATCACCATATACTAAAGGTGGTTTCCACTTTTCAGTGGGAATTTGCTTGCTTGGAACCATTTAACTTTAGTCAGCAGTGAAGGGGAACGCTAGCAATAGTGTCACCATTTACCGATGTGGGTTTTCTCCCTAACCTCCTTCCTACTTCTTTGCAAAATTGCACTCATGCTGCAGTTGGAGCATATGATGCCATGAGCACAGTTGGATGCTTTCAAACACCTGGTCCGACTACAATACAAAACAATGTTTTCTAGAACAATGTGATGTAACAAGGCAGGCTATCAACTTGCTAAGCTCTGAAAGACAGAGTCAATGCAATCAGCATCTCCATAACCCTCCCCCTGAGGAGTATGAACTAGCAACAGAAAACCCAGAGTCCTGAAATAGTGCCTTCTCGCAGTGAACATCTGCTTGTTGAGACTAAGTTAACATACATCTATCCACTCATGTTGATGAAGGCAAACTGCACAAGTATTTGCACCATGACCGTATATGTTCTAACAGGGACATAGCACCAGGAATTCATAAAGGGAATGGAAAATAGGTGAAGATGGATGCCAGTCCCCAAAACCTGATCTCTTTCAGTGATCAGATATCACTAGGGAAGTGGTTGCAGTCATTTATTGTGGTCACTACAGGGATACCACCTACTAAAACATGGCATATCATGTCCTTACCCTATTCTGTTTTTGATGCCAAGAAAATGTCAGACAGAATCAATATTTAAAAAAAAATCAAAGGGAAGGTTAAAAGATCCCGGAGAGCTTTGTCTAAAGTATTCAGTAATTCAAGCTCACTGTAATTTCAGCATGATTTTATAAATAGTCTGTCTTACAAAAAGCCTTCCTTTGTAATGCTGGGGTATGTTTTTACTTTTGAACAGCATCATAACACACTATTGTATTTTAATAATCCAGTAAAGGTTAGGTTAAATATGCTGTTATACTTTAGATTTATTTTGAGTGAGCTTAATCATATGTTTTTTTTATTTAGATGTGTATGTATAGATATAAATACACACACACATTACATATATATATTTATTATACTTAGCTCATTTTGCTTCATCTACCTGTTCATCATCAGCCCCCTCCTGACCAATTGGCTAATCTATAAGCCATTGGATATGGTGTTAATGACTTGTTATACAGCCTTATCCCCATACATGCTCATTGCAAAGTGCTGGGAAGGGCCATACAATGGGCTGAACATGAAGGATAACCACTCACTTCCACAAGTGGCATTCCCTTCAAGCAGCCCTGCCTCTCCATAGGAACATGGGGAGGTGGTTTCCTTATACTGCACAAGGGAAACAACAACTTCCCAGTGTGCTGATGTATGTGCCATCCTCCCACCCCACTGTGAATAGTATGTGGGCCACTCCCCTTCACTCTGCCCCTCCCTACCCGGATCCAGTGCTGTGGTCATTAATCTTACCCCAGACATGTTGGTTAAAGTCAAAGCCCCATCCCTCTGCTGAAACAGGTTAGTAGGGAGACTTTTTTGCTGCTAATGCCATTTCTGGCATTGATGGTTGAGACTTTAATCTACTGCATTCTAATTTTATTTCTAGAGCTTTGATTTGTGTGTAGGATCATAGGAGGTTACTAGGCTAATGTCCCTGGGGGCCTTACAAATCTAGCCAAGAGTTTATCTCCAAAAAAGAAACCTCAGTCAGCACCTGTCATCCATGTCAATGAGGGTCACAGGTGGGACACCTGGGACAAATTTGTGGTTTCCCATCCACTCATCAAGGCTGTGCTTGAAGAGGGTCAGCAAGGTACTCTGACATGTTTCGGAAGTCTATTGCAGAGATGGGGCAGCCTCTGGGAGACAAACATGTCTCTCCAGTAGGTTTTGTTGATGTCGCCTATTAGATTTAGGCCTTTTGAGTGGGTAATGCATGAGGAGTTAGACTTGCAGATATGGAGCATCTCTAGTAGGGCAGGATCTGAGATTACTATGTAGGTGAGACACAGGACACCGATCACCCTGAGCAATCTGTACAATAACAAGTAGAGTGATAGTGATTTGAGCCTGTCCGCACAGAACAGATGTTGGAGGCCATGGATTCTATTTGTGAGGTATTTCTGTGGCCTTTCCAGCTGGTGCAGATGTTTGGAAAGGTACATACCAAAAGGGACATTACACTCAATTAGTGCCCTAATGAGGGAGGAGTACAGAGAGGTAATAACCTCCTTTTTTCAGGATGCAATCCCTTTACTTATGAGATGAATCAAGTAAAAGGCTTCTCTGACCACTGCTGCTACATGATGGCTGAATATGAGATTGCTGTCAACCTGAGTTCCCAGGTCTCTCACCACAGGTGGTGTGCTTAGGGAATTGTTGTTGATGTGGTAATCAGTATGGGCTGCGATTTTCCTAAAAGGTATGATAATGCATTTTTTTGCATTTAGCTTAAGGCCATGCCTTTGGCACCAGTCTTTTGCTGCTGTATGATCCTCTTGCAGTATATTAACATAATTTGGGGAGTCAATGACAGCATCCAACTTACAGTCATCTACAAACTTCATCAGCCACAGGCCTTTTGTCTTTGCCTGAATCTCTGAGAAGTAGATGCCAAACAGTAGGGGTCCCAGGACAGATCCCTGGGAAACATCACTAGTGACAGGTCTGCTGTCTGAGGTGGAGGTGTCTATTTTGTCCTTGTGGGTAGTCAGCCAGCTGGCCACTCACTTGATGAAATAGGGATTTACGCCAAATTGTGTTAGCTTTTCAATGATTCTTGAGTGGGGGGTTGTGTCAAAGGCCTTGGCCAAGTCGAGGTAAGCTGTATGTACTGACTTTCTCTCATCCACAGCCTTGGTGACAGTCTCAAAGAAGTCAGCCAGATTCAACAGGCAAGATCTGTCCTTGACGAATCCGAACTGGGTGGGGTCAAGGGCTTGGAGATTGTATGTGTCCTTGTTGATGAGATCCATAATACACTCCATGGCTTTACAGATCAGACTTGTCAAGCTAATGGGGTGATAGGTGGTGCCACTATTGACCCTGGAAACTTTGTGCAAAGAGATGACAGTGGCAGTTCTCCACTCTGCTGGAATGAAGCCTGTACTTAGGCTGTGGTTGAATAGGGTGCTCAATGGCTAAGCTCGTTCTTGCTGGAAATGGTGCAGAATACAGCCTGGGATACTATCAGGTCCCATGGAAGCGGTGTTCTTTGCCTTGGACAGGGCCTTTAACACAATCTATGGAGATGTGAGGTGCGGGACAAGTATCGGGGATGTCAAATAGGCTTTTAGGGTGGTTTAGGGGGTGAAATTTGCAAGGAACCTATATGCTAGCCAGTTGGCTAAGTCACCAAGATCAGTGTAAGTGTTACCGTTGAGTGCTAATTCGGAACAAACTTGGGCTTTGCCATGGAGGTTCCTGACATAACTGAAGGAGGCCTGGTTAAAGCTGGTGGGGGTTTGGGTGGGATGGAAACTTCGAATGAGATAGATCGATGATCTGATCTCACCAGGGAAGATCATATTATAGGAGTGGTGCAGCAGTCACCTATGTTGGTGAGAACCAAGTCCAGAATGTTATCTCCCCTTGTGGGGGATGAGACGAGCAGGTCTAGTGTATAAGAAGTGATAAAGTCAAGGAATTGTTGGGTGACTGCATTAGTGCAGGAATACTTGATCCACTCTGTGGTGGGGTAGTTGAAGTCACCAAGGATCAGGATGTTAGGGGATACTTTGATGGAGTCAAATAGGTTCAGGTAGGAGTGGGTGTCCTGAGTCATGGAGGGGGGGAGGGTCTACAGCTGGCTATAACTTGGATGGGTGTCTTGCCAACTGTCAGTTACACCTGGAGTAATTCCAGTGCATCATGCTGGCAAACTAGTCTGGAGATGTCCATGTCCATAATGACGACAGGGACTCCACCACCCATATTCTTCCTGATCTCATTTTAATTCAGAATGTATGGAATGAGATACAGCCTGGTAAGGCAGGGAAGCTCTCTACAGCACTGAATTAAGTTTCCATGACCGCACAGACGTAGGCATCTTCCAGTTGAGGAGAGCCTCCAGCGAGTGCATTTTCAGGTTAAGACTCCTAGCATTAAGCAGCATGACCTTCAATTTGCTTTTTAACAGATATTTTATGTTGGAAGATTTGACTTTGGGACATTGCCTAAAAAAGGCACAATGGGGAAGGCAAGAGCCTTGATGAGGCTCCGGAATTCCAGGGGGTGACAGGTGTGGGCCATCTCTGGCAAAGCATCGAGCCCTGAAAAACTGTCATCCCATGCAGACAGATACTGGATTCCCCTTGGAATGACACCAGAAACTAAGCAAATTGTTGAAGTCTATTTTTTGTTGATATTGTGGTATCATTCTTGGTGAAGGTAGGATGCTACTTAGGGCTAGGGTCACACCTGCCTAGGACACACACTAAGAGCTCAATCATGTCTCTCTTCATATAGTCCAGGAAGGCACGTCTCAAGTCATTCACACCAACATGGACAATGACAGAGTCATACTTATACCTGTTTGGAGAGTTAAGTATGAGTGATGTGGTGGATTCTGGCACCTGACAGACAATTGACCATGACCTTCTTGTCGAGCCTGGTGAGGGGGACATCGGTGTGTCTCACAAGTGACTCACCAATGACTAGTATTTTTGGTTTATTTTTATGTCTTACGGGCTGTATTTGTTTATTGATATGCCTTATGGGCTGGGTTTGTGAGATACTGGTGTGTTGTCTGCTGTGTGTGTGATGGGTTTGGTGTTGTGTGTAGAATGACCAAGTGTGTTTTGGAGGTCTTTGCTGTTTAGGTAAGTTTTATTTAGAAACTCTGCACAGATGGGTGTATGTTGTGCTTGGCTTTGTGATGCGAGTGGTCCTCTTTGCCAGGGGGTACTGACTGTGGCACTAGACAGCATGGATTCCAGGTTACTGATGTAGATGCATTTCTCTCAAGTAGAATTACGTGTTAGGAGAAGATGGCTGTCAGTAAACATGAACCAGTTGCTACACTGTCTCAGTACACCTATGTCATCCAGGCTGGCGGGAGAAACTAATGGGAATTGCCCAGACATAGTGTTCTGAAAACTTGGGCAGACAGAGGGAGACTGTTTTGATAAGGGTTTGTCTACAAGAGTGTAGCCCATGAAAACCTTCTTAAATGTAAAGTAACTGGCCTGAAACCCAAATGCAAAACCCAACACTAAGATGCTGAGAATAACAGATAAATTGAATTAGGCTACTAACAAGCAGTAATAAATGCAGCAAAATAAAAGCACTTGAACACTTAAGCAAAATAAGGTAATAAAGTAGGAAGAACACAATTACAGTAAAAGCAGCTGAATAAAGTGTACTTTTCATTTCTAGGTGGAGAGGGAGGAAACAGAAGATAATTCAGCATTAAGAAACTAAGGGGGTGGCTTTCGCAAATGCTCTCTCTGTACACAGTACACTTGAGCTGATGAAATGGGACTGGGAGGAGTGTCCAAAATCAAAGAAGCAAGGGGGCAGTCCTTCCCAAATGATCCCACTGTACTCAGTTGGGTGAGCAAATGAGATGGGACTGGGAGTAGTGTTCAAAATCAAATTTACAGCAGGGACAGGCAATTCCAAAGCAACACAGTTTGAGTACAGCAATATTTGGGTGAGAAGGTGGGACAAACAAAATGCAGACTGAGACCAGCAATATTCAATCAGGCAAATAAATGCAGTACTCTGTATCACTTGAAACAGATTAAGTGCAAAAGACGTAGCATCTAGAGCATTTCTCCTCAGGCCTCTGCTGAAAATTGGCTTCGTTCCAAGTCGGGTTTTCCCAGTAAGCAAATGTTAAAGTGCACTTATATCAGCTTGGTCTATCCAGATGGTTATAGAATCAGTCACAGACAGGTAATCAGCTCTGCTACTGAGCACAATTTCACAGAAATGCAAGTCTTTACGCCAGTAGTATAAAAGACAGACAGACCCTCATGTAATCAGATAAACACAAAGAGGTGCTGACTAGTAGCTTACACCTTGTGTGGGCTGACTTCACAAAATGGGACTTTTTTTCTGGGTCTGACTATTATTTTTATCTCTGCTAAAGTGTGAATGTTGTTAAAATAAGTGAGGTTATGGTGCTCGAATGGCTCAAGACAGCAAAGAACTGATGCTAAATGCTTAATGATGTGCATTAGATGCTGATTAAAGCTTCACAGAGAAACACTAGGCTAGCTACTTTTGTGAGCCATTTTAAGCCTACCCAATTTCCCTTTTGGTGCTTGAATTTGCCTATCCTGTTTTGGTGTTAGATTGGCCCTATCCATCCAATGGTCAATAACTATATATAACCCTAGTGAGAATAATTGGGATTTACTATAAATAATTTAAAAAGACCTGTGTGTGGGATTAAGCATTTAGGAGCTGCCTCCGTCCATTAGTAGTACAAGGGGTAGTCCTGGGGTAAATTTTCTGCAACCCATCCATAGAGCTAAGTTGTGCTTGAAAATGGGCAGGATGACCTTTGTTTTACATGGATGGGGGAGTATGTTTCAGACAAGTGGCATCCTCTGCAAGATAAACCTATCCCTCCAAACCATTCTGTTGATGTTGCTGAAGTTTAGAACCCTGTACCAAATATGTCTGATGCCATTTGACTTGCTGATGTGCAGTAAATCCATAAGTAATGGGTCGGTAGGTGCCTTGTATGCCAAACACAGGTCATCTCTTAGTAATCTGGTGGATACAGAGTACATGGACAGGACTTTGAGGCAACCCTTGTAGGACATATTGTTTATGCTTTGTATAATTTTAGCAAGGTATCTATAGGAATTCTAGCTGTTTCATGCATCTGGACAGATGCATGACAAAGGCTGCATTATACGCAATATTTGGTCTAAAGAGGGCTGAGTAAAGCCGGACCATGACAGCTCTAGGACAAATTGTAATCCCTTTGTTTAGAAGGCATGCAATATAGAAGGACTTTCTTATGACACTGGACATATGTTGTTGGATGAAAATTAGGTTACTGTCCACATAAGATCCTAAAGCCTGAATGACTGGGTCAGCTCTAAAAGGCCTATTGAAATATGGTAGTTTCCCCGGGTAGACAACTTCCCAAAGGATATGATAATGCATTTCTGGCATTTAGTTTCAGTCCACGATTTGGCATCAGTTACTTGTTTGGCATCAACCTTTCTGTAGGATGACAGTCACTTGAGTATTCAATAACTGCTCCTAGCTTGCACTGATCTACAAACTTAGTCAACCAGAGCCCCTTGGTATTGGTTATTACTTCAGAGAAGCAGATGACAAACAGCAGAGGTTCCAGCACTGAACTCTCGTGGACTCCAGTGGTGACTGGTCTCTGTGGAGGCAACTTCCGCTATTTTGATCTCCTATGTCCTATGTGTAAGCCAGTTAGCAAGCCATCAGGTGACATAGGGGTTTATTCCCATTTTTTAGCTTTTCTACATTGTGTGCGTTATACCCTTTTATCAGTACACCCTGTAAGGATAAACATATCCACATACAATTGGGGTGGGGGGTATAGCACAAGGACAAATGCCTTACAATCACCGTCAGTTCTATAATCTCTCTACCATGCACATTCCAAGTGCCTTACTTCACCTATAAAATGGACAACTGTATTTTTTTTTCTTCAGCAGTGCAAATTTTACTTTTAGTAGTTTATGCATCACAGTTATGTTTCGTAGCATGCTTTGTCTTTCGGCTTTTCCCGGTTAGGGGTCGCCACAGTGGAACTCCGGTCTGCTAATGATTGGCAGTAGATTTTGACGAATGCCGAGGTGCCAGCTCGACGTTCAACCTTCAAGGAAGGCACGCACATTTACGCACGCCTTTCGAACGCCCACCCAACCACGGGGAGGACATGCAGACTCCACACAGAAGGCACTTCCCACACGCCAGCCGAGAATCGAACGGGAGAACCTCTTGCTGTGAGGCAACAACGCTACCGCTGCACCACCGCGGATGTCTGTTTTGTAGCATGCTCTGAAGTAAAAATAGTTCTTCCACTCATTTGATATATTCAGAAAGTTTTCTCAACGCAGGAAATTTAATTTCTTTTCTGTGATTCTAGTTTTGCAGATGTGCAGTGTAATGTTCTATTCTGAGAACTTCAAACAGGTTTTAATTTTGTTGATTTTTTTTACAGTTAAACTGAATCCATTTGCTTACTTCATGTATTGTTTATTTTGGTGAGTAAAGCCGATTTGCTAAAAAAAAAAAAAAAAAAAAAAAAAACATTGTTTTGGAAGATATGTGCCCATTTAAATTAAGTAATACAGTTTACTGAACTTCTAGTGATGCCATCATATCACAGAGGTGATAGAGGAGCCTCTGCCTCTTGTGTCTCAATGCTCACAGACTGCAGTTTGAAGAGTCTTGCACCAGTTGTAGGGGGTGTTTGGGCCCCACCATCTTTTCACGTCAGTCTCAACTGTGGTATTAGCTACTGCATACAGCTCAGTCTGCTTTGGCAGTGGTCCATGTCTTGGGCTACCTGCTGGACAGGAGCTTCAACCTCTCCCAGAGAAGTAAAGTGTACAATGCACAACAGGTGGCAATCTATTATGAACCAAACAAGAAGTGCCTTTGGCGGTTTTGGATCTACAGAGAAAGACAAAATGGGAGGCAGCAAAAGTACAGTTTTGTACCTACCATAAATGTAGATGTCAGATAGATATGCAACTGCAGTCATAACATATGGGTTGTCCTGCCTCAGGCAGCCCTCGGTCGGTCGAATTCCAAAGTCTGGGTCCGGCGTCGGCTGGTGTCGCCTCCTCTCCGACGTCACAACGGCTGGAGTATAAAGGCATTGGCCAACGCCATCTTCTTCAGTGTTTCTTGCCCCAGATGCCAGGTGCCCTCCTAGGAAGGCTAAATTTGGTGAATGGATAAAACAATTCCAGACATGCACAACAGTAATAAACAGATACACCATAGGAGATACCCCCAGCTAATAGGAATAGGGGTAGGGACCCATAAGGAAAGATGCAGAGGGGTAGGAGGGTGGGAAAATCCGACTGCAGTTGCATATCTATCGGACATCTACATTTATGGTAGGTACAAAACTGTACTATGTCCTTCAAGAATGCAACTGCAGTCATAACATATGGGTTGAATACCATAGCCAAGCTGGGGGTGGATGGAACTAAGAGAGGGATGGTGTAGCTAAAATGCCCTGCAGGACTGCCGAAGCAAAGCCTGCTCGGGATCTGGAGTATAAGGGCAGGTTGTAGTGCTTGGTAAATGTATGCACGGAGCTCCATGTAGCAGCCTCTAAAATGTCCTTTGTAGCCACTCCTCTTAGGAAAGCTGTGGATGTGGCTATAGCTCTGGTGGAATGTGGCCTAATATTGGCTGGCACAGCTTTTCCATGGAAAGAATCTGATGCAGTGTCCAATCCATTTTGAAATTGTTTGTTTGGAGATTGCTTTTCCTTGTACTCCAGCAGCATAGGCTACAAACAGTTGGTCAGACTTTTTGGTGGCCTTAGTTCTGTCCAAGTAGTAGCATAGTTGCCTGTGTATGTCCAAAGTATGCAACAGTTTTTCCCCCCTATTTTGAGGATTGGGGAAGAAAGTAGGCAGGTGAATAGCTTGATTTAGAGACACCCTGGAAATTACTTTTGGCATGAATGTAGGATTGGTTCTTAGAGAAACTCTGTCCTGATGAAAAATGAGGAAGGGAGGCACTGCCATGAGTGCCTGTATCTCCGAGACTCTTCTTGCAGATGTGACTGCCAACAGAAAGACCGTTTTCAATGATAGAAATTGCATTTCTGAAGTTGCTGCTGGCTCAAAAGGAGGAAGAGTTAATTTTTCCAAGACGAAATTGAGGTCCCATGCGGGTACTGGCTGTTTTCTGGGAGGTTTGATATTCTTTATCCCTCTTAGGAACTGCCTTAGCAAAGGATGTGAAAACACTGGAGGGTCACAATTGTATTTTGCTGAGATTGCTGAGGCGTGAATCTTTATAGAAGAGTATGAGAGTCCGGTATGAAACATTTCTGCCAAGTATTCTAATATCTGAGGTATACTCAGTAATGTTGTATCCTGACCCCTGTTGGCATTCCAGATGTTGAATCTCTTCCACTTGGCTGAATAGGTCTTTCTGGTGGAAGGTCTGCGTGCTTCCAGTAAGATCTCTTGAACTGTTTTGGAAAGAGAGCTAGCTGGAGGAGTCATGGTAACCTCCAGGCTGTCAGATGCAATGTTTTCAGGTTTTGATGGACAGTCCTGTAATTGTGTTGCGTTAGAATCAGGGGCCATAGGGGCAGAGGCCACGGTCTGGTCCGAGTTATGCTCAACAGCAATGGGTACCAGTATTGCCTTGGCCAGTCTGGAGCTATCAAAATGCCTGTTGGTTGTTCTGCTTTGATCTTCAGTATCACCTTGGTCAGCAGAGGTAGAGGAGGGAATGCATAAATTTTTAGGGAATTCCAGCTGAAGGAGAGAGCATCCAT
This sequence comes from Protopterus annectens, assembly GCF_019279795.1. Classification (NCBI taxonomy): domain Eukaryota; kingdom Metazoa; phylum Chordata; order Ceratodontiformes; family Protopteridae; genus Protopterus; species Protopterus annectens. Next base: position 925,940,720 of record NC_056727.1, on the reverse strand, counting down.
TTTCCAGGCTAGAGGATGGTGGGTCCTTGTGCAGAACTTTTCCAGGTGATGGTTTAAGTGGGAAGCAAAGAGATCTACGTCCGGTCTTCCCCATGTCTGTTAGTTGTGAGAAAATGTGAGGATGCAGCATCCATTCGTGTGGATCCAAGAAATATTCTGCTCAGCTTGTCTGCCAGTACATTGTCCTTGCCTGGCACAAACTGGGATTGCAAATGTATCTTCAGACTCAGGAATTTTTCCCAGAGAAGCATTGTTAGTCTGCAGAGGGGATAAGAATGAGTGCCTCCCTGCTTGTTTATATACCACACGACAGTGGTGTTGTCTGTCCTTATTAGCAAATGTCCTTGTTGTAGTAATTTTTCGAAAGTCTCGATTGCATGCATCACTGCCAACATCTCTTTTTGGTTTATGTGCAGATGTCTTTCCCTTGGTGTCCATAGACCTTGAATGCATCTGCCCTCCATGTGTGCCCCCCATCCATGATCTGAGGCATCTGTTGTAATCATTTGACCTGCTTGAGGTCTGTTGAAAGACATGCCTTTGTTTAACTGACTTGCTTGAGCCCACCACAAAAATTCCTTTTGCAGACATGGAATAAGTGGGATTACGTCCTCTAGGCTTTGGCTGTGTTGGGACCATAAGCTTTTTAAGTACCATTGCAGCTCTCTCATATGAAGTGTTGCCAAAGGTATCAGAAGAATGCAAGATGCCATGAACCCCAGGGCCTGCAGGATTTTCCTTGCAGTCAGCTGGGTGAGTTTTGCTATGCCTTTGAAGTACTCTGGTAACTGCTGTTGTTTTTCCTCTGTGAGGTAGGCCATTTGAGTTTCTGTGCCCAGTTTGGCTCCTAGGAAAATAATCTGTTGGGATGGCAGTAGTCTTGACTTCTGAATGTTGACTGTGTATCCCAAGGCCTGCAGTAGTTGAATGACATCGTCCAAGTTTGCTGTTAAGGTTTGTTTGTTGTCTGCTTGTATGAGGCAGTCGTCCAGGTAGGGGTATATTTGGATCCCCTGGAGTCTGCAGTGTGCCACTACTGATGCCAGGCATTTCGTGAACACTCTGGGTGCAGTAGATAAGCCAAACGGCAATGCTGAGAATTGATAATGCTCTGTCCCTGCAAGAAATCTGAGGTATCTTCTGCAGCTTTGTCTGATTGGGACATGCAGGTATGCCTCCTTGAGGTCCAGAGTGACCAGCCAAGACCCCTTGCCCAGCATGGGAAGGAGTTGCTGCAGCGTCAGCATTTTGAACTTTGGCACAATGAGAAAAGTATTTAGAGTTGACAAATCCAGTATAGGTCTCCATTTGTTTTCTTTTCTTGGAACAAGGAAGTGTCTTGAATAAAATCCCCGGCCTTGTTCCTGCGGAGGAACCCTTTCTATTGCTTTTATACTTAACAGCTTTGAAACTTGAATGAGTGCCTCTGCCCTTTGATGATGTGGCAGGTTTGGCATGCCTTGTCTTATTGGTAAAGTATGGAAATGGAATCTGTAACCCTTGTCTATTAAATCCAGAATCCAGTTGTCCTTGGTTAAGATATGCCAGTTTTTTGAGAATAAGGATAATTTTCCGCCCAAAGGTGCTTCTCTTTGAGCCTTTGTAGGCGGTATGAAAGTCAAGTCATTGTGATTGTCCTTGTGGTGCAGCTGGGCTGCCTGCGCCACTTCTTTGATTTTGAGGTTGCCATTGGCGGCCCCTGTAGGATCCTCGGTATTGCCCTCTACCTCGGGCACGCCTGCTTTTTCCCCTTTGAAACTTGTCAGACTCTGGGAAGGACCAATTCTTTGAAGGCCAGTTTCTGCTGAATCTGGGTGGCTGAACCTGAAGGAAATCCTTGACTGTCTGTACTGACTTAGCTTTTTCCTCAATGGATTTCAACACATCTTGTGCATTAGCACCAAAAAGCTTCTGTTTTTCCAGAGGTGCATCAAGTAACTTTACTTTAACATGGTCAGGCAAAGACTGATCTTTTAACCAAGCATGTCTACGTATCACAGCCCCAGTCATAGCTGCCCTACATGAAGCTTCCAATGCATCATAACCACACTGAAGAAAATGATTGTTAACCTGCTGAATGTTATGTATATGATCCTGCAATGCCTTTCTATCAATAGGCTCAGGAGAGGCTAACTTTTTCTGTAAATCATCCAGTAAAAAATCCTGGTACTGAAACATGTGGAAAAGGCAGTTAAGTGACCTCATGGCTAGGGTGGTAGAGGTATAAACTTTTTTACCCCATCTCTCCAGGGACCTAGCTTCCCTGTCCGCTGGCAGTGGATTCTTGGTAGTGGAAGTAGCCACTCCCTTGGGGCCCTGTGAAATAGTTTCTAGATCCACGGAGTGGGCCTTAAAGAGATGCTTGCGAGTGTCAGGGACCCTGTAATATCTGTCTGGCTTGACAGGAGCAGGGGGGGAGAGAATCAGGGTTAGCACTGGAGTCAGAGAAAACATCATCCAAAACATCCATAACTGGAGGAATAGCTAAAGGTCTGTGCTGGGGAAGCTTGAGGAAGGTACGCAGCCTTTTCCTGGAATCAGAGAATTCCTGACTCTGCCATTTAAAATGTTCCCTCAGACTGCAGGACTTCACCAAACGAGAAATCCTCTGGAGGGGAGGCAGAGGGAATTGATTCCTCAGCATCTGAGTCCTCGTAGGCCTGGAAGGATTCTTCTTGGGTATCAGAATGCTCAGAATCCCCAGAGGCTTCATCTGAAGAGAGGTTGTCAGCCTGCTCAGTTCTGGGCCTTTTCTCTGCAGGTGGCTGAGAACCTCTGTCTGGATGAGGCTGAGACCCCCTGATAAGAGAAATAAGATCTGCAGCAAGTGACATGATCGGTTTATCAGAAGAAGGGGCCTGAGCAGCAGGTTTAGGATGGGCCTTGGCCTGGCTGGCGGCCTTAGCACGTGCAAAGGCCTTGATGGACATGGATACAGGAGGCCTAGCAGCCTCACGTGCAGGAGTAACCTTGTCTACAGAAATGGTGTCGGGTAGATCCAGAACTTCGGTTTCCGGAGAAAAATCAGCAACCGGCACCGGAGAGATCTCCGAGACCGAAGGACATGTTAACGCTGTGTCGTCGGCCTGGAGCGGTTGAATTACCGCTTCCGAAGGGACCAAAGCACTAGCGGAGGGTTTAGGAGTTGCATCGGTAGTGGACGCGGGCCAAGGATGTCGGTCCCGGTCCTTTCGTTTTTTGGCAGATTGAGTTGTCGGTTGATCCGACGGCATGATATACGCGAAAGATTCACCGAAAAAGTCTTCGGCAAATTCTGCCCGGCGCCTGAGAGTGCGCTTATTAAAGCAAGCACAGGCAGCACAGGCCGAGACGTCGTGGTCTGGGCCCAGGCAAGGAAGGCAGTAAGAATGGAAGTCCTTATGAGGTATTTGTTTACCACAAGACAAACAATTAACTTTTTCAATTTGTTCTGACATCGGCTGAGGCAAGAAAAAATGTTCCCCAACGGGGTACTTAGCTTTTAGATGACTTCGGTACTGAAAAGACAGGAGCTGACCGACCGGCACTTGCGAACTGCTTCTGCTTCGGGCACCGCGCGGCAAGAAAGACTGGAGAAGATGGCGTCGGCCGATGCCTTTATACTCCAGCTGTTGTGACGTCAGAGAGGAGGCGACACCAGCCGACGCCGGACCCAGACTTTGGAATTCGGCCGACCGAGGGCTGCCTGAGGCAGGACAACCCATATGTTATGACTGCAGTTGCATTCTTGAAGGACATCATTGATTACATAGCAAATGAGAAAAACATGAAATGAATGGGAAGACCCTAGGCTAGTGGAGCCAGATGCTCCAGCATAGATCATTGGGGCCAGATGCTCCAGCCTTCTGTGGAACATGTGCGTGTTCATGTCAATCTCTTTCCATGAAGGAAAAGAACACATGTTGTTAGCATATTAGATTCACACATGCAACAAAAAAAACACAGTATGTAGAGGGGGTTATACATGTCCTACTACAGCCAAAGGACTATTAATAGACAAGACTAGACACATTGGGCCCACTGCATGACATTATGCAAGTGAAAGAAAGCAGCCAAAACAGAACACCTTTGCATGATGAATGACTGCACAGACACCATATGACCATGGGTCATCATGATGTAGACACATGACATAAGCATATGGCCCAAACTCCTTGAACAGTAAACCCCAATACTCACAAACAGCTCTTTTTTTTATAAAGCAGCCCACACGTCAACCCCCCACATATTTCATTTAAGGATGTGGGTCACCAGTGGCTTTAACAGTAAACAGGGTGCAGGTGTGTGAGATTGTCCTCAACAATGCTTGCCATGGGTCAGTAGTGACAAAGCAAGCGTCTGCAACATCATCTATTGAGAATGTGTATCTTGTTGTGTCCATAAGCCTGCAGAGGGACACATCCAAGGAAGAGAGAGTACAGTAGTGACCAGGTAAAAAAAAAAAAAAGTGTTCAAATACTAATGCAATAAAATCTAAAAAGGCAGCCTCATTATGAAACAATTAACAGGATGGAACATTTACTCGGGAGCACATTCTAAAGGTGAAATGAAGTGCAATAACAGAAAGACAGCCATTCTAATGCTGTAGAAATAAATTACAATGGCACAGGTAGAAATACTTCTAGCAAGAATTAGGACATGTCCTTAGGAATTCTATCTCCTACTGGGCTACAGTATCTGGTCTTTTCATGTGCAGGTTATCATAACAATGATACTCACACATCTCCTGAAATGGAAAGTAGTTCAATCATTGTTATGGTAACCTGCACATTTAGTAACACCCGTTATGTTACTTCTCAGGTTAACATCACAACTCGAGGTGGTAGTTTTGAAACAGCATATGAAAAAAGGTTTAATTAAGGGACAATTTATATTGCTAGCCCAGATGACTTCCAGAATGGATAAATTTAACTTGCAAGGACAGAAGTTAGAAAAATGTTTTTATTTACGGGCTACCTCAAAAAAATAAAATAAATGGTTTAGATCAGTGACCATGTTTTTAATGGTTGGGAAACCTTGTACAGACCTTTACTTGGGCTTAGTTTGGCAAATTACTTGGAAACCCAGAACTGTTCCAAGACTGGTTACACAGTATGACAAGGTACAAGTGGTGGAATATAATTTGAACATTAAAAACATTACCAGTGAAAACTGGAATAATTTTAAAACCACTGTGTGGGTTTTGGAAAAAGCAGGATCCAAACCCAATTTTCTTTATAAGATAAGGAGGAACACAAACATATTACAAACCTCAAGCTGTAATCAAACAAAGGTTAGGGGGACCAAAAATGAGAAGCATGCTCCGAATGTAGTTTTATTTTAACAGACTCCCCACATCGCTCTGAACAATTTGTATAAAAAGCAAGGTTTACCTTCCTCCAGGATATTTTAACACCATGAGCACTGTATACTTTGAAAATAATGGGTGTTTGGGATTTTATGTAGGAAAGGCAGACAGCCTTCAAAAAGAGAATATACTAACATTTATGACATAAGCAAGGGAGACATCAACAGTGCCCTGTACAAACACACCCAGGTTTGTACAGAGGTTTTCGGTTTCAAGTTTGGGATCCTGGAGATAGTTTTGATGGACCCAAGGGGTGGCTCTTTGAAGAACAAACTTGAATATATGGAATTATACTAGCAGTTAAGGCTTGATGCATCTGTATTTCCAGACTTGAACAAATCTATATCTTTAACCCTTGTTTTCAGAATGAGGGCAGTCATATTATGCCAGTCACAATTAGGAGTTACTAGTGGTATTCATCTGCCCCTATTAATGATGTAGTTATTAAACTTTAGGGTAAAATTGTTTTTGCTTTTCTTATGTGGGATGACGATTCTAAAGGTATTACAGTTTTTGTAAATACATTTTATTTTCTATGCATGCAATTTTTAAATAGATGGAGGATGAATGAATTTTCTTGTGCATTGAGTTATTGTACACAGTGTCTCAAAGAAGACTGTATGGACTTAAGTATTTACCACACAAAAGATTTTACATGTTCTTTATATTTTAAGAGTATGAAATATTTGCTTTTGGTGTGCTGCACCTTTAGGTTTGTTAATTAGTAAAGTGCTGGGATTCTACTTAAATGGAGAGAGGTGGGTTGGTTTTTGTTCTAATGAAGTCCTGTACAAACTTACCTGCTGTAGGACAAACGCACTTAGCTTGCAATAAATTTTCTGGTACGTGGTTACTTGCTTCACGAGTGAGTTTGTCCATGGTTAATCCCCTCTGCACCACTGACATCTGTGTGCCAAACTATAAGACCATTTTGAAAAGGCAATTTTGTCATTTATGTAGACCAACTACTAATAATGAGGACTTTAATACAGAAGCTTGTCTGATGTCTAATTATTTTTTTGTGCACGATTACAATCTGGATGATAAGACCTTAAATGATGTGAAACCTTTACGTGACAGGACTACACACCCACATTTTAATGTTAATGAAGAAGTGAATATGCATAATACAAGCATGGACATTAATAATACTTTCCTTCCTTCCTTATATCATGATATACACTAGTAATTGTAAATATAAATGTTTTGAAACAGAACTGAATGATCTTACTGACTTCACAAGATATTCAAAGGGTAGTGGGACCAGCACCAAGAAACTTTAAAAATAAATCAAATCTTAAAAGGCAGTTATGTCACAGAATGTTACATAAATTATCTGCAAAGCAGCATTTTTCATGTATAACGTGTAATTATTGTCAGTTCATTTGAAAAAAAAGGATTTTATGTGCAATGTTGCTAAAAAAGCTTTTTATTTTTCCCCATTATGTTGATTGTGAATCTATCCACTTAGTATATGCTGCCTTAAGTTCAGAATATACTGCATGTTTGTGTTGGTGAAACCAACAGAAGGTTTGGAGACAGAATAGCACAACATATGTATGTATGATATTCAGAAATTAAATTCCATAAAAGCTCTAGCGTTGTCGCCTCACAGTAAGACGTTGTCCTGTTCGATTCTCAGCTAGAATGTCTTCTGTGTGGAGACGTGCGTGAATGGGTGTACCTTGGTTGAAGGTTGTGCGTCAGGGCCGGCAACTCGGCACGTAAAAATCTACTGCCAATCATTAGCGGACTGGTGTTCCGCTAAGGCGACCCCTAACCGGGAAAAGCCGAAAGATGCAACAAAATTCCTTAAAAGATCTGGCGAAATATGTTATAGAGATGGGTGGTATTCACAGGTTTACATTTTACAGCTGATAACTGCATAAGCAGAGGCAATATTAACAGAGCAGAGTGTTAAGAGTAGGAGTGCACAACCAGATTAAATGCTTTATCCTCATTAGATGGGAATAAATCTTGCCCTGCAAAACCATTTCTGTGGCTTAGGGGCTCAAATCACTGATTATGTGTCTTGAAGCATTTAAGTATTTCAATTGTTTGGTGCAGGATTTTTGAAATACTTGAAAAAGCATTTGTTGTGCAAAAATCATGGCAGATGCCCAGCACAGGTGGCCCAGTCCACTTCAGCAACCCTGGATACAAACCTCTCCACTGGCCAGCGTGCTAGACATCATAAAACTTCCACACTTTGGGAAAGGACCAGTCAAGCTACCATCCCTGGTTACTGACAAGAGTCTCTGCATCATCTCATAAGTCGAGCCATCATAGCAACTCAAAGTCAAGGTCACGTGACAACACCTGTTCTTGCAGTGGCTTATCAGCCCTATTATAAGGGGACAGTTTATATGACACAGTCCAAATGTGAGCTGCATAACCATGACTTGCATCCTGTGTAACTCTGTAGTAGGGACATTGCTGCAAAAACAAAGTACAGCACCTGCAGAAGCTTCTTATTTATGGAAGGGATAAAAAAATGAAAAAAAAAAAAATAACACTACGTTCCTATTGAGAAGGTTGATAAGAAAAAAGGATTAAAAAAGAGAAAAGAAAAAAACTATGTTCACAACTAGACAGGTTCAAGAACAAGCCCTCCATGTACAAAGGTAGGACCAAGAAGATGTACAACACCAAACATCACATCTTTACATAGATACTGAGAAAGCTTTGGCCTATAAATTTATTTTACATGTAGTCAAACATATTGTACTGCACAATGCCAACAAGAGTTCAGCTCCTCCATTGGTACATATAATACTGTGCATCTCTGCAAAATGTCAGCTGTGCAAATGATGATGGCTCTTACCCTGTCAACTGCACATTTCTGTATGGGGTGTGTGTGTGTGTGTGTGTGTGATGTCTAGTATATGACAGAAGAATGCTAAAGAAGCTGAAAAGTAAGGTGGAAAAGCAGTGGTGCAACCAGTACTAATGTATAGTACAGAAACCTGGTCAGTAAAGGTAGAGCTGTTAAAGCCAAAGCTAGAGGTGATGGAGATGAAGTGCCTGAGATGGGTGGTAGGATGCACACTGTGGGATATGTGAAGAAATGTGGACATCAGAGCAGAAGCCAAAGTATCCTTAACTACAGAGCAGGTCAAAGAGAACATATAATGGAGGTTTGGGCATGTGTAGAAAAGCAGACGACCATCTGGGAAAGATGTTTGAGACAGACAGAAAGAAGCTGGGAGGAAATGAGGGCATCTGGCAAAAAGGTGGGTGGACTGTGTGACAGACCTGTGATGGTCAAGTATGACTACTGAAGAAGGTAGGAGAATGGCACTGAGATGAGAGATATGGCAACAGTTGACATGGCACCCTGACACTGTGTAGAAAATGGGAACAAAAGGGGGTTGATTATGGGGATCTATATTACGTTGTCGAAAGGCTGTTCACCAAACACCCTTTCATCAACATGTAAACATCGAAGTACCAAAACTCCAAACCACCAAGTCAGCAAATTTTTTCCCAGGGGGAAAAAAATGCTTGGCCGTCATCGGGAATTTGCTCTTTCCTCCACTGTAGTGCAATCTCGGAGTTGGCATATTTAGTTATGGGGGATTTGGGGGCAAACCCCCCCCCCCCCACTTCGTATGGTCTGACAGTTAATTTAGTTTGTTGTTGGTCAAGTGATTTTTTTCCCTTGGGAAAAAATTCGCTGACTTGGCCGTTCGAAGTTTTGGTACTTTGATGTTTATGTGTTGATGAAAAGGCGCTCAATGAACAGCCCTTTCGACAACGTAATATAGACCCGATTACGGATGATGACTGGGAGGGGAATGCTTATTGCACAGTGTATGTCAACCATACATTGAACAGCACAACCTACAGTTTAGACTATAGTCCTAAGTTTTATTCTTACAACTTTACACTGTCACATAATGTTTATCAAGACCCATAGTTGTTGGCTGAATACTGCTGTTTCACCTGTGCTGCCTTACACCATGCACAAGTCTGTCGGAGGGGTATAGTTTTGCTGCCATCAGCTGGATATCTCCAATTCCACTGCCTGGCTCATAGAATGTGAAGTCTATGCTCTCAAGCTCTTCTTCCAAGGGGCAGTCACAGTGCAGAGGTGCAAGACACAATTATGGGCCAAAGGGGGTTGGGGGGCCACGAGGCATGGTTTGATGGTCAGAGTGCCACTGGAGCCAAAACCAAGGTTAAAACAATCTGCATGTCCTCAATATGCAGTCATGCAGCTTTGCTTTCCTATTTTTAAGGCTACCTGGACATTTCACTGCTGTTCATAAATGGCATATTAATTTATTATGGAGTCCACAGCAAGCTCTGTGGCAGAGGGAAGGATACCTTAGTGTGATACGAGTACTCTTGATTCAATATCTGATTTTGACACCTGAGGATTTTTTGTAGAGGGTGGAATGGGAAAGGAGTGGAATGCTTCCTACTCACTTATTTGTTTGGGGGGGGGGGGTCAGCCTACAAAGATAGACAACTCTTGGTGAAAATATCAAGCACTTCAATCCATGATCAAAATCAACAGGGCATGTAGAAGATGTCTGTGGCCTTCATGACTTTATGCAATTGGTCATTAAGCATGGACTGCTTGGACTCCACACTCTTGTGTGGAACAGGACCAGGTAGCAGACTGGATTAAGTCCGGGAGTAAGTGGCACTCAGAAAAGGACAGAAGAGATGGTAGCAATGGTCTACTTCATAGAGCCCAAAATATTTAAAAATATTATAATCAGATAAATTCTATGCTATGCTTTCTTAAACCTCTTTCAATTTCTAAAAAATACATTTGCGCCTCTGTGCAGTTTTTTCTACAAAATATAGCTTATATAAAGTGTCACCAAGTCATTCATAGCCCCTTGTTTTCACCTGAATGCATTAGTAAAATATGTAAAGCATGCAAACTTGCATATGCAAACACTGGCTTAGTTCTTCATTCTGCATCCTGCCTTACATCTATGTCTGGTGATAAAAACATCCAATTATACCCTTTTTTTCCTTTCATATAAAAGGTCTCTCAGTGGATAGGGTATATGGAACAACAGTCTGACCAAAGAGTGACTGAAATGACAGCATAGAAGGATAAAGCCCTAATTACAGGTGAGCCAGCCCAGGTTCAATTTGCGGCTTAAGCAACTGACAGAGTGACAGGTAGTGATGGGAGTACCCATCCTAGAGGTAAGTAGCTCATTGGTGATGCTTCCTAAGGGGAGATGTGGTCCAAAGAGGGAAGCTGTTCTTGGACATGACAAACGAGTGAAAAGTAGGTTAACCATAGAATACCAAAAAAGAAAAACACCACATGGACGCAGAGATGGTTGAGCCATTAGGACCTCCATAAGATCCCATACTGGCCCCAGCAAAACCACAGGAAGTTCAGGGGGTATGAGAATGGCTGCTAGATCTGGTATGGAAGTGTGGCATTGGGGGCCGGGCTAGTAATAATGAGGCCCAAGGGGTAACAAAAAATATTTTTAAAAAATCTGACTAAAGAATATAACAAATATGTTCAAATATGTGGCCTCTTGCCAAACCTTACACATGGTCCTCCAGCCCCAGAATTGCCCCCCCCAACCATGTACACAATGTACTAAAATGTTTTTTCCTGTTCTGTATTATTGAGATCACTACTACCCCTCCAAAACATCTGCACATGGATGTTTAAACTCTGATAACTCAGAACCACTTTAGTACTTTCACCGTAATAGAAAAGAATGAGCAACAAGTGCCATTTCACCTCCTTTAGGGGGAGGGTAAGGGATTTACACTGTTTGCCACATACTGATGTCCCAGCAGATACATACACCAAGTTCAGCAGAGAGAAGTGAGGGATATGAAAATAGAATTGCAGAAGCCTGTTACCAACCCCTAGTGCCATCATATGTCATCTGCAGGAAGGGCACAGTAAATATGAATTTCAAACAAACACTCACAGTAAAGCAAAAGGCAGGTCTACAGTTGGGCTTTTAGCATAGGCAACTTATGAACCACTTCCCCGAAGTTTACAAATTGGAGATATCATAAAAATCAAAATTCATATTTTTCTTCTTGCTTTAGTAATCATGCCACTTACCACAAAGCATAAGAAATCTATAAGCAGTACAGTTGGTACTCCTCCAAAGGGAAGTCCTTCTAGCACTGTACTACCCTGTGGTGTACTGAAACACTGGTTCAGGAACTGTGGACTTGGGGCTGTCGTCGATAATGGTGGCACAGAAGTTAAATTTGAAAACGTAGACATAATCCTTTTCTCTGAAGTCTGCAAAATGATAAATGTCAAAGTCAGCCATGCACTAGCAAGATCACAATTGTTCATAATATTCTTACTTGTATCACAGTAATACTAATTCTTGCTCATCAAATTACATATTTACAGTACAATTATTTATTTGAAAACAGTACAGAACTGCAGCAAGGCTATGTTCATTTCTATGAACGTAACAAACCAATGACTAAGGACTGATACTGAACTAAAAGTACTATAAACAGATAGGGCAGCAATAATGAAAGTTACAGGCATGTAGAAACCATACATATAAGACTTCAAGAAATGAACAGAGAACAATCTAAAGTGCCTACAATAAATACTTCTGTAATAAATACTAATATAAAAGTGCTAAGCAAACACAGAATACAATATTGGGATGGCAAACAGGAAAAAAAACAAACCATTCTGAGGAAAAACAACTATTTTGCATGTGCTGAACAGCAAGATAAGAGCAAGCAGTTTTAAAGGAAGACAAAGGTAAATCTACAAAATTAACTGACAGCTGAAAGCAGCAACAAGAAAGCAAATAAATCAAACAGGGAAAATCAAGTTTAAGGCAGATGAAGCAAAATCTTCATGGTTTTATAAATGCACTTATCTGAGAGGGGATGCTGAAGGAAAAAGTAAAACAATTTCTTTAACAGTATTTCTATGAAACTTTTCACAATATAAACTACCTATTTTAGAGTTGCGTATTTTTAGTTGTTCTTGTATGTAGTAAAGATTACAGTAAACAGATGCCCTTTTCCTCAATTTCTTCTCTCTCTTTTTGGTATTAAGAAATGTAGGCTTTACAGCAGAAAAAGATAAAAGCTAGACAGAAGCATGTTTAAGTTAACAGGCAGTAATCTGGGTTGATGAGGCAGGAAATGAGGAGATCATAATATATGTAGAGCTGATACGTTTTTCCTCTTACTTTTGCATAAGTGAATGTCTGAATAAGACCCTTGGCTAAATTTTAAGTTGAAAAAGTAAATATGAAAACATTATATTTATATTTATATTTATATATATATATATATATATATATATATATATATATATCTATATATATAAAATGAAAAGTTTTCCTTTAGCAATACATTTTTTCAGCTAGTCTTTCAGGCTACAACAGAGGCTATTATCATTCCTTTTTCTCTTACTCTGCCATACAGGCAAGTTGAAAATAGGGCAATAAAAGACAGAACACTGGTTTCTTTAAGGCTAAAAGTTAATGATCTCTGAAAGTATGGATGTGGTTTTAAACATCTGGGGTGGAGGAATAAAAAAAAAAACAAAAAAAAAAACAGATACCAATTAGTGTGGCAATAATGTACATCTTAGCATGGATAACCTCAATTTCAGGTTAACTAGGGACTGCCTTAGCAGCTGCTGGGCAGAAATGTTCGTATTAGGATTGTTAAACTTCACTATTTGAAGATGTACACAGTTATGTGCATTTGTATTACGTTAATAGGTTACAGTGGCTTCTGGGGATGTGTTTGCTTTTTTGAGGGTTATTATTAGAACAGGTCTTGTAAAATGTGACATAGGTTCTAATGTAAATAAGAAAAAAACTATATAAAAGATTAACCTACCAAACATTAATGCATGCATACATCATAAAAGCTGGAATGAGACATTTAAAAAAGCTACCATATATAATAGGCAAGAATAATTACTTCTTAACATAATGGCAACACTTTCCATATCATCTTGGAATGTGAATAGTCTACAGGTATAGACAAAAAGGAAAAAATATTTAATTATATTAAGAAATGCAGACTGCAATTAGAAATGCTACAGGGGACACATTTGGACATAAATGAGAATGTGAATTTGATAAAGAAAATGATTTTAGGATATATATTCTGCATATTATCAGGGACAAAGGAAAAGGGATGTACTTACATTAACTGTTAGAAGAGCTCCAATAGTGACAGAAGAGGGAAAAAACATAACGGCAGACTTGGTAAGGGGTTACTGGCAAGGTATGACTACACTGGCATGATTTTATATTCCACCTAGAATGCTATTCTGGAGTTTAAAAAATGGGAGAAAATCAGCTTTCAGAAGGGAATATTACTTATAGGTGGGGACTGGAATTTGATTTGCAACAATGAGGATGTATCTGGAGGGCTATAAGGGAAACCATAGCAAAACAGGGTAGATTTCTGAGGAAATGTATGAAAATGTTTGGTATGAAAGACATGAATTTAGTAGTAGCAGCTCAAAGAGAATTCATATATTATCCCCCCAAGGTACAATAACTGTCTAGACTTGATAGAAATTATATTGCACGGGAACGTGTCCATTTAATTGACAACATAATATTAATACAATAAGTAAGCTGATAAACATCTAATATTACAGATCATGTGCCAATAATTACCAAGATAAAAACACAGGGTAATGAAGATGAGGAAACTGGTGCTTCCCCACCTACTTGTTAAAAATAAAGGAATTTAAGGAATGTGTAGTTGCCCGGGTGTTACTAAGGAAGAAAGTACACCAAAAGTTATAACTAGTGAGTGGGATAAAATAAAAGTAGAGATTAAAAATAGGATAGATATATAAAATGATAACTGGTTAAGAAGTGGTAGGAATTATTTAGAGGGGCTGAACAGTTTAAAGTACCACAAAATAAGGGGAATCTCACAAAACAAGAGGAGGCATAACTGCAGAGTGCTAAAGAGAAAATAAGGGAGTACCTGGATAATATGCATGACTTTAGAAAGACTGCTGTTAAGCAGCTGTTTTTGATAACTCCAGAACACAAAAACTTTTGGTACAACAACTTAGGTAGCAGAAAGTAGAAAGGTAGGTTGCCAAACTTAGAGTTCTTATAACAAGAAAAGTAATCAGAGATCTTGTAGAGGTATTAGAGATATTTTGGAAATTTTAAGAAAATCTGTATAAAGCAAAGAAATGGGAAAATCAAAAAAGCACAAATTGAAATATTTATGGAAGACTTAAATATACCAAGGTTAGAGGTAGATGAGGCTCAATGACTGAAAGTTAATATAAGAGAAAGAGATAAAAATGGTGAATACAACCAATCTACAGGAAAGTCTCCAGGAATGGATGGTATTCCATTGGAAGTTTAGAAGTTAGGAGGGAAGAAAGTGATAAACATCTAGAAGGTTTTGTTTGATAGTATTTTAGAAGGAGGGGAGACACTATTCTCCTGGAAAAAAGCTGTGGTGGCTGCAATTCCTAAAGATGGTAAAGACCCATCTGATCTAGCTTCATATAGGTCCATTTCAATTCTAAATAATGATAAGTGCTTACATCTATAATGGCTAGAAGAATAGCAAAGGTGATGTCAAAACCGACAGATCTGGGCCAATGTGATTTTGTGGACGGGAGGCAAATATTTGACATTAACAGAGCAATGATGAACCAGTGGGAAGCAGAATGTAAGAAAATATGCTGTTATTGGTGGGTGTTAATGCACAGAAAGCATTCAACAGAGTAAGCTGGGATTTTATGAGTATGGAAAAGGAAGAATTTGCATTTCCTGATACAATAATAAAGTTATTTAGAATGATGAGGGATCAGAGGTAAAAATCAAAGTGGGTGGGGGTCCTCAATACATTTTCTCTTAAAAGTGGAACTGGGCAGGGGTGTCCTCTTTGTTATTTGTGTTATATTTAGAACCAAGGATAAAAAGATAAGGGGTCCAAAAATACAAGGATATAATGGGCATGGTGGTCCAGAAACACTGGTTATATTTGCAGATGATATTTTGTACCTGACGGAACCAATAAAATAGGACATCTTAATCTTGTGGTATATTCTGAGAGAGTCTCAGGTTTTCCAAAATATGAAATTAATGAAGATAAAACAAATATTAACTATGTACCTACACATGAACTGGTCCAGCAATACCCATATTTATGGGGACATGAAAAATGAAGTATTTAGAAGTCTGGATTAAAAAGTATTTGGTTGTGGCAGCTAAGGATATGTGGGAAGAGACTAAATGGAAGATAATCTTTCAAAACATTGACTGCTCACATGAGAGTAGCAGTTTTGCTCTACAACAGTGAAAAGCAACCCATGCATTTGAAATTGACAATCCCTGAGGTACAGGAATATGCCCTCTCCCTGTGCATTATAATGATCTCAGAGTTAGTATACAAGAAGGGGGAGTGGGAGGTGCAGGGGGACTTGCCCTGCAAAATTATATTATTTTGCTAGGTTTTGTTTCCTGTTGTACAGCAGAAATATTATTTTCTGTTGTAAGATGTAGCCAAATGGTGCTTCACAATGTTCTGGCCATTCGCTCATGTGAGCAATCAGTGTTCCAGTCTCTGTTTTGAAAGCTGACCCATGTGTGCTTATTCATTTGTTTAGCTGTCTGTCTTCTAATCAGGTCCTCAGAGCCTAATAACATGCAGTCTAACAATTAACAGAGTACAAATTCATGTAGAGATGTTTAGGTGCTAGATGTGTATTGATTTTCTTTCTCCTGATGTAAAAAGTCTAGAGGGAGTCCAACACAAACAAGAAATTTCCTCTTAGTTTGTACAATTATGCTTTTGATGTTTGACTATTGTGAAGGAAGATAGGGGCATGAAATGGAAGAATGGGGGGGGGGCAAAGCAGTTAATGTTGTCAAAATGTCACCTCTGAAAGCATTTGTATGTTAGGAGGGTATGTAGCTAATTGCATGGCAGTTCAAAGTCATGACAAAAGGCTTCCAGATAGGAAAAAGAAAGTCCTTTTTTGCAAGAGAGTTTCTGCCAATAACACAAAGGGTAGAGATGTATTAGGTAGGGTGAGGGAGAAGAGAAACAGTAGATTGGTAGGTGTAGAAAAGGGTTGGGACTTGACAGAAATTATCACAGATGACCTGTAACAGTGTGGCCCTACTCATCAAGACTTTTTAGCAAAGAGTACTATCAAATTTAGAAAAAACTGCCAAAACACAAGTGTAGAACAACTTGGGGACACATCAAAGTTAATCAGATTAGCATTTAGTTCATGACACAAAGTAGGCAATGTACAAGCTGCTCTCCTTTCTAGACTAGCTGTCTCTAATGACCCCAGCCTGGGAATGCAGAAGTGCATACAAGAAGGCATCTGTCAGCTGAAAGTTACGGCCAAACACCGACATCAACCTGTGGCTAAATCCAATAAAGAAGATATCAAACTGCTGCAACAGACACACACACACACACACACACACACACACACACACACACACACACACACACACACACACACACAGAGACACACACACACACAGAGACACACACACACACACAGAGACGCACACACACAGAGACACACACACATTAATTCATGAGGACAGCAAATCTGTCAGATATAAAAGCTCAAATTGCAAAACAATGAAGGATTCAAGGGCAGGAAGAAATCCAAAATCAACTTCAGAAATTGTCAGACAAGCCTAGGCTACACCAGCATTCTGCCATTACCTAAGTTATGACAAATCATTTGTAATGACCAAGAAACAACAAGTCTAAATCAAAAAAGGTGACCAAGATATGTGAGAATCACTTACACTGAAAGGTCATCAACTTATATTTGGCTACTGAAAGGCTTTCTAGCAGCCTTGATCACTTCTTATTCCTCCAATGAAAGGTTCAAGTGGGAGGAGGGTATATACGATAGCAACTAGGTCCAAAGATGGAGCCAAATGTCACTCCAACCTTGTAAGACTCCCCTGCTTTGCACTAATATAGTTTCTTACAATACCAGGGACACTGGGGTCTAAAAAGTCACAATTCTAAAGCCACCATACAGAAACATGGAAAAGTTTTGATGTTTTAATCTCCAAACCTGGTTTTCAGATCTAGAACCAGATCAAAAGGAATACAAGAACTTTCCCGATCAAAGTGAGAAAAAATTCATGGCAAAGTCCCTCTGACTAGCCAATAGGGAGTATTGCATTCTCATCTGCGGTTTAACAAGCCACACTTGAGGATGCCCCACTGCTAAAAGATGACTTGCCCTCTTCTGACAGAACAAAGAAAGGACTGGGACTGGAGGCAGACCATTCAGGTACGTTTGACAGAAGAAAATACACCTTTTCTTAGCACGAATACAACTTTACGTTTCAACAACCACTGTGAGGCGTTTGCATCTCTTGCACTTACAGTGGGCTAGAAAGTGCATACACAAGTCTGTTCTAGAATGTCTGAAAGTCAGTCTACTCCTTGAAAGAAAGAGGAGCTGTCAGATGCAGTTAATGTTACATCACCCCTAGACTCACGTATATTTAAGAACTGAAAGCAGCACTATGTCCAGAATAATCCACATATCAGATTACATTGAGAGAAGTCAAAATTGTGGGAACAATGCATGCAGAAAAATATTTTGGAGGAGGAGGGAGGTTTGAAAAAAGGCAGGAATTTATGTAATATGCTGAAATGATTATATTGTATAGAAAAACATATATGATGTATGTTTGCAGGGCTGAACCTGTTAATATTGCTCGTTTGCTTTTATATAAATGTACATTTGCCTATGTCACAAGTGATAATTCAATAATTTTTTTTTTTTATTTGAAAAGTGAGCACAGGGAACAAATCATTTAGGAGTGCCTGCATTTCCAAGAATCACCTATATTCTAAACAGCAATTAAAATGGACTGAATAAGAAACCAAGCCGCAAAGTTTAAAGATTTTCCTGAATGCATGATTCAAATTGCATAATATGGTTTATTACAAAAAGTTACATAAAAAAGTTGTAGGAAAACATTTGGTAAAATCTGTTTTATGGAGGAAAGTTTCAGAATGTGAAGACCTGGAGAGTGGGAAGCAAAGATGGGAGAGGGGAAAGAATTACAGAATTCATGAACAATAACAAACAAAATAATAATTTGGTGATGAACATGATTACTCAAACAGATTCTGCTGACATTACACTGACAACTATTGATCTGTTGCTTAATTTGATTAAAGCCAAGGAAAAAAATGTAAGTCAAAACTTCTTAGAATGATACAAGGAAGTGCTGTAGGATGTGAAAATCTATCACAATAAAATACAGGAAAATCTATAAGATAAAGTGCCTAAAGTCAACACTATAAGAACTGGTTCCAGGTTAATTACAGCCCTTTAGGAAGAACTTGATGGGAATAGATAAGATAAAGTAGTCATGGATGCAAAAGACTAGACAGTGCTGTGTCTTAAACTAGTGAGGGGATAACATCCCAAGATGCCAGTGTAAAATATTTGCTAGACTAAATTTTTTTCACATGTTTAAAAAAGGAAAAGTCCAGGAACAGATAAGTTACACAAACAGATTGATGTATTGACACTACCCGTCTGGTGCAGAAAGGAGTGAGAAGACAACTGCAGGAAGTTAAAACAACACAATGGAATTGTGTCACACACACCCCCCCCATGACTTTGTTGGTATTTACCAAGGGACCTGAGCACTAAAGCCGGTCTGTACCGTCAGATACACCAGGATGGTGTTTGTACAGGTAGCTGGAGTGCAGACTACTTTAGAAGGAAGTTGTTAAAATTCCACCTCTATGGGACAGAAAGTAGTTTTCCAAAACATATTTACTATAATGCATGGATTGGCAAGTTGCAGCCTGCTAAATAAAACCAGGGTCAATATTTATTCTACAACCCCTTTCTCACACACCTTCCATTTTCAACATCTATTACATAACAGTAGTAGAAAATAAAAAATTGGCACTTCCATTACTTTCACACCATCCACACATTTTCTTTTTATAAACTTTCATTCACTACATTACATAAATTGCTCAATTACCACTTTCCCTTAAACTTCACCCCTCCTCCTGAACACTGATTCTGCATATATTGTCCCTGCAAATTCCATTTCTAAGTAATTTGATCCTTCTCTTTTCTAAAGATCCCAGCTCAAGTTCTATAATTCCCTTTACAACAGTCAATATTTCAGGTTATGGCTGGTTTAAATTTTGATTTCCATTTTTTTTAATAATAGTTTTTTTGGCAAACAATAGCATGAATTCAGTTAAGGCCTCATTATGCCCAAGCAATTCAGGTCCTATATCCCAGACGAAAAGAATCACTTCCTTTAGTTACTGCTATTTGCTTACCTAACATTTCTGAAAAAAAATATTCTGCAGGAAATTTACATAAACCAACTTGTTATATTGCCAGAACACGTTCCCAAATACCTCTCTCTTTCCTATCACACCTACAGCATTTGCCATCTACCAGAGGAAAACTTCTCTAAAGTCTAACAGAGGTATAAAAATACCTATACAAACACTTTATGGAAAAGCCCTAAACCTTCTGGACTTTTGTGCATACTTGGGAACCATAGAGATGTTCTTCTGTTGTTCCTTTGTAAACTATGTTTCAAGTCTCTTCCCAATACTTTCTAACTTTTGCTATTTTGGTTCTTATAGTTATGCAATATTTTATATGCCCTACTAATTATCCCCTTTAAGGGCAACTTCTCTACTAAACTCAGTCACAGCTGATCTTTCACTTAGTACTACCACTCCCTTTTCTTTGCCTATACTCTGTTATCAATCCCTGGCATGAAAAGCAGACTCTAACCTAGTCCAAACTTCTGCTTATCTTCATCCCGTGCTTATTACCTTTCCCTTCCTAGGTATTTGCTCCCAATAATATGGTTTCTTTGCTAATATATCCTTATTTGCATTCATCCCTCTTGGTAAAATAACCTTTCTCCATTCCTGTGTTGGGATACCTTCTGCCATCTTAAAAATATAATTTATTGTATGGCTGTTATTCTCCTTAAGAACTGCAATCCAAAACTTTACTCTCACATTTCTCACCCATTTCATCATCATAACTTTTCAATTTGATTTCTGATTTTTGCTTGGGTTATATATATCCTAAACCACATTTTTCTATGGAGAAAATGAACTTATCCCACTTAACCCCTGTCATAAGGGATAAACACATTCAGTACTTTTATCTTACTACCCATAATCAAAAGCTTCTAGCTTCTCAGCTTTTTGTATTAACTTTTTAGTCTTTTCCCACATATCCTTACTTGCCATAATAGAATCCTTTTTAATTAGTGCACCTAAATAACGTCATCTTATGTCCCCATAAACATTGGTATTTCTGGATGAATTCATGTGCGGGTCTTTTTATTTTCATTTATGTTATATCCCCCCAAAAAAACACTATTCCACACCACCAAATTTTTTCTGGATTTATCAGGTACAAAACAGTATCATCTACAAAGTTAACTTTTCTTAACCAAACTGGCTATAGCTTTGAATTTGTGAATCCCTTATTTTCTATCCTAATGGCTCTACATACAAGGCAAATAAGGGGGGAAGTGGACATCCCAGACCTGGTTCCTCTCTTCCATCACAGTTTGTTGGAGAGAGAGAGGCATTCTATAGCTATGTCAAGAATCTAAATGGCAATGCTCAGATCTGCTCTGAGCTACAACAGAATGGCATTAAATATACTGATCCAAAGGATATTGCCAATATTCTGGCAGACTGATTCAGTGCCAACTTCACCCCTCTCTCACCCCCTAAATGGCCCATCTCAATACCGAAAGACTGCCAAATTCTGGTAACGGTCACACAGGTAAAAAACGCACTCTCCAAAGCTAAGAATACAGCATCCATGGGACCAGATGACATCCTGGGCTGTGTACTACATGAACTACAAAATGAACTGGCACCTCACCTAAGTGTCATGTTTAATCATAGCCTCACTTCAGACTTCATGCCCACTGAGTGGCGTACAGCTGCAGTTATCCCACTCCACAAGGGGGGATCCACCTTGGATCCTGGGAACTACTGCCCCATCAGTCTGATGAGCTTGATCTGCAAGGCCATGGAATGTATCATCATGGAACTTATAAACAAAAGACATTGGCAACCTTCAAACACTGAACCCCACCCAGTTTGGGTTCGTAAAGGGCCAATCTTGTCTCCTGAACCTGAATGACTTCTTCGAATTAGTCTCCAGAGCTGTAGACGAGGGTAAGCCAGTCCACACAGCCTATCTGGACCTCGCCAAGGCCTTCGACACCATCCCCCACTCTGGAATCATAGATAAACTTATTATACTGGGAATTAATCCTTATGTCGTTTGATGGGTTGCCAACTGGCTTACTGACAGAACCCACACTGTAAAAGTAGCCAACTCCAAATCCAACTCCAAACAAGGGACAAGTGGAGTACCTCAGGATTCAGTCCTGGGACACCTCTTGTTTGGCATCTACTTCTCTGAAGTACAGGCCAACACTAAGGGACACTGGCTAACAAAGTTCACAGATGACTGCAAACTGGGAGCCATTATTGAATCCCCAAATGATGTGGATATTCTATAAAAAAGGCCTTACAGAAACAGATGCTTGGTGTCAGAGCCATGGGCTCAAGCTCAATGCCAAGAAATGCATAGTTATCCCCTTTGGGAAAAGACATGTACCGGTGAATTACCACATAGGTGGCAGTACACTAAACATCGAAAGTGTTATAAGAGACAGGGACACAGGTGGCCTCTTTGGCCCTCTTCAAAAAGAACCTTGATTATTGGATGGGAGATAGGAAATTCACCCTGGGGATCACGTCAGTCGCCCTGCTAGACAGGGGTGCAGGGAAGTAAATATTGTAGGAAGAAATAGCCAGGGAAATGTTATGGCTAGGTTTGTATAGGCCCTCGGGCCGACAGCCTAGTACTAACCTAGGAACCACCTTAATTCCTGCCTCAGACTCTTCATGTATCTTCCTAATTAACCCTATTATTCTATCAGGGAAATAAATGCTACCATTTCCCTACTTCCCTATTTGTTTTACTCTATCAAATGCTTTCTCTAATTCATGACCAGCAACACTGGAGTTTTCTTACACTCTGCTACTCTCTGTATCACCATTGCTCTAGCAATACAGTCCAATGGTTTGCTTCCCCTTCTGTTATCATCCTCTCTTGCTATCAATATTAGTTTCCCTCCACAAAACCACATTGATCCATTTGTATCACTTTTGGCAAAACGTTTGCCATTCTTTTAGCTACTACTGACAAACACTATTATGAAGCTATGTCTAAAGGAGCCTTAACATCTTTGAGTAAAAAAGCCACCACAGCCTTCTTAGAGGATGCTGGTATTGTGCCACCCCCCCCCTTTAAACTATTATTAAAACCTTCCACAGGATCATCACCTGCTCCTGGAGACTATTAACAGCAACCCTTCTAAACTCATGTAGATTATCCAAATATTCCTGTACTTTCCTTTTAGCACTCGGTATTTGCTCATCTTCTTCCTCTGAGACACCCTTCTTTTTAATACATTAACCTGTGTCAACTCCTCTACAATTCCTATCATTTTTTTGTCATATCAGTTTCTCCCTTATTTCTACTATATTTTTAAAATTCATACTCATTTTATCCCACTGACTAGCTAGCTATTCCTTCTGATGAACTTTCTATATCATCCCTAATAACTCCCAAATTATTTCCGCTATTAATTTCTTAAATTGCTCTCTTTAACATGCAAGTAGGAAAGCAACTGCATCTTTATCTTAGTTTTTATTATTGTATGAACTGAAAGTTATTGGATATATTTTCAAAGCTAAATACCCATGCTGCTGTGAAATATAATTTCTATCTAGTCTAACCCAGTTACTGTACCTTTGAAGTAATATGTAAAGTCTACTGAATTACTACTACTGAAGTCACATCTTCCATACCAAACATTCTAATATATTCTTCAGAAATCTTCTCTCTTCTGCTACATTTTCCCTTCTAGGTCCCCTAATACCTCTTCACTATTGCAAATCAGGTTCCAGTCCCCAATCATAAATATTACTCTCTGCTGAAAGATTATTATTTCTCACAAATTTGCTTAAGCTTCACAACAGTAGTTTTAGGTAAAATATAAAACCATGTCAGTGTAAACCCCTTCCTGCTATTAACCCCTTATTACCACAAATCTATTATTGCCTATTCCTCTTCTATCACTAATCTCCTCATGCAATCAGTATTACTACCTCCCCCTTTCCTCAGTCCTGACATTCTGCTGAAATGATTTTAGAATGGACATTTGCCAAATTCACTAATTTCTATCTAAATGCATTTCCTGTAACATTATTCGCACACTACACTTAATATAATTCATTACACTGTTTGTGTCTACATCTGCAATGTCATTTACATTTCATGTTAACATTGGTAAGGCAGCCATTCCAATAAAAGCTGTTACTTTCACATACTCTACATAGCAGTTCTTCTGAATGTTTACAACTTGCAACTTACATTCATACACTTATGTTTGGCAATCTAGTCTTGCATGCATTTGCTGTTTATCATCTCGGTTTGAACCTATGTCACATTTTCCCACATTTTTTGGCTTCAATAAAAATACTCAAGAAACAAACACATAAATAATCTACACCATTCCCTTTTAACTCACAAAAAACTGGATATACTTTTCAACAAGGGAAGTTGCCCTTTATATAGAGGCAGTTGTTCCAAATAGGCAGCTGCATCCACATCATTATCTATTCTCAAGTTAGGTTTAATCATGCTGGAAGTGCACATTACAGTCTCTATTCCCACTTGCACAGATATTGGCTGTCCTTGTCCTATCTCAATTTCCCTCCCAAATGAGAAAAAAACAGCTTGCATTCACTTAGTAAATTAACTTTTAACCTTAAAGTACACTGACTACCCTTAAAAGAATAAACTAAATTTTGCTGGGGATGCAACTACTTGCAAAGTATACTCTTCCTACAGTTTCAAACTCAGTGCACTGCTTGTCAGTTTCCCTTTAAATACTAATTAAAATGTTTCTTACACAAATGACTCGGAACCTAGTAGCTACCTATGAGCCTATAGGAAATACACCCCAGGGATCACTTCTGTGGCTCTGCTCGACAGGGGCACAGGAAATTAACTTTTTTGGGTTGGAGTAAGCTAGGGAACTTTGCTGGTTAGGCTTACTTCGGCCCTTGGGCCAATAGCCTAGTACCTATCTATGAGCACATTCAGTCCTTTCCTGCTGATTAAAAGCTTACAACTGTAGACTCAAGTCTCCAACTGAAAGCATTTCCTGGTGAAAAGAAACAAAAAATGCCAACAGCTTTACAAATGCAAGAGGACTCTAGTGGAGATCATTCAGGCCACTCTGGTCACACATTCAATGACTAATTCCTTGCAGCTAATTTGGTCCTTGCCTTCAACTAAAAAAAAAAAAGAGGTCCTGATGAGAAATAAACACCTCATTGCAACTGCTAGAACACCATAATTTCTCATACTTTCATTTTCTTGCCTGCTGGCTTAAACATTCTCTTGTCTGTAGCACAAACTAAGAACATTAATCTGCATTTCCACCTGTACAAAAATAGGAGGAATTATATTTTAATACACCTGTATCTCCCAGTAGCACAAGGTCACAATCTTATTTGTATTCATCTTTTACCTTCTTACATTGTAAAGCCAGGATACACTACAGTCAATGGTGTATAACAAACAATCATTAGTTCACACTCTGCTATCCCCAAATTTTTTGCTTTATTATCACTAACAAACAGCAGTTTATCATACTTCCTACTTCATATTTAAAATTCCTCTGCATACTATGCAGAAGTACTCTACAATCTGTCATGCAATTCACATCAGGAAATGTATTATACAAACACTACTAAGAAGAAAAACTTTCACTTACAGTTACATCTTCGGTACCATCACTCTCCTAAATATTAATGACAAAGTAGAATATTCGCCTTAGAGTCCTCCCACCAGTTCAAACACCAACTACCAAACATTTTTTCAGCCACTTATTGCAAAAGCAGAGTTCTCTTGTCTAGGCTGTCTGATGGGAATTACACTTTAGTGAATAAATGAAAGATGTAATTTCACATTATTAATCATCTTCCTCTTCATGTTAACCTCCCAACACTAGTTCACATCCAAGTTACTCCTCTCATTTTTCTAGTTAGCCTCCGTTTTTTTTCTGTCACTCAAACATTGTTTAGTGGATCAATGGAAAAGGCATTACTGGAAAATTCACTCTATGGGCTTTGCTTGTTACTGACAGACAAATCAGAAGCAGAGTCCCATTCAGTGCGATGGCTCCTTGTACGCTAAAGTTTTTTTTCACTCCTTACCCTGTTCTGCATCTAAATGTCTTTGATCCTCCATGAAACATTCTAAAGACAACTAGGTATAGCAACTTCAGTCTCAAACTCATCTCTCAACATCTCCTGATAGCAACGATAAACTTGCCTCTCTTCTGCCTGGTGTACACTGGACAATCTTTCCACAAATGCTCTTGTGTTCACAATTTTAATAATTTTCCATTTGGTCACAGTTTTGTCAGGAGCAGCTCTTCCTGCAAGTATTACTACTACTTTACATATATAGGTCTTGGCTGCTTTCTCGTGGCAATATTTGGGGCAGACACACAATGTAACCTTTCAGTTAACAAATTCTGCTTTGTAATACCAGTTCATAGGAGGTTACTAGGCTATTGGCCCTGAGGCCCTTATAAGCCTAGCAAAGAGTTTAACCCATGTTTAGACAAGTCTGCACCCAAAGCCACAATCCAGCAGGGACACAGGTGGAAACCCAGGGGTGTATTTTCTGTTTCCCATTCAGTTATCCAGGTTGCACTTAAAAAGGGATAATGAGGTACTCTGCGTGATGTGGAGAGCGAGTCTATTCCACAGATGGGGAGTCTCTGGGACACAAACCTGTCCCGCCAACAAGTCCTATTGATAACACAGACCAGGCTGAGGTCATATGTATGGGTTGAGTGGAGCGTGACTTGCAGATATGCAGCAGTCCCATCAAGGCGGGGTCTGAGATTGCTTTGTATGAGAGACAGAGGTCAGCTCTGAGGAGTCTGTATGAAACAGAGTAGACAGACAGGGCTTTTAGCTTATCTGTGTAAGGTAGATGTTTGAGGCCCTGGATTCTCCTGGTGAGGAACCTTTGTGGTCTCTCCAGCTGCTGCATGTGCTTTGTGAGGTACATGCTTAAGGGAGCATTGTACTCAATAATTGGCCTTATAAGGTAAGACTACAGGGATGTTATCACCTCTGTCCCTGGATGGGATACCCTTACTTCTGAGGTGGGTCATGTAGAAAGCTTTCTGTACAACAGAAGCAACGTGTTGGTCAAAAGTCAGGTTGCTATCAACCTGGTTGCCCAAATCCCTCACTACTGATTGTGTACTTAAGGCCATTGCTATTAATATGATAATATGTGGGGACGTCACTCTCCCCAAAGGGGATGATGATGCATTTTTTGGCATTCAGCTTGAGGCCATGTTTCTAGCACCAGTCATCAGCTTGGGTGAGACCCTCTTGGAGGACGTCCACATCACTTGTGGAATTGATGAGTGTGCCCAGCTTGCAGTCATGTGCAAACCTGGTCAGTCATAACCCACTGGTTTTGGCCCACACCTCAGAGAAGTATATCCCGAATAACCGAGGCCCCAAGACAAGTCCCTGGGGTACACCGCTCAATACATGTCTACTGCTTGAGGTGGCTTCCCCTATTTTGATTAGTTGGGTTCTATCAGTGAGTTAGTTTGCTACCCATCTGGTAAACATATGGACTGATGCCTAGTTGAGACAGCATCTACTATGCTTGAGTGAGGAATAGTGTTGAATGCTTTGGCCATGTCAAGGTAGGAAGTGTACACAGTCTTCCCCTTGTCCATGGCTTTGGTGACTGTTGCAAAGAAGTTGACCAGATTTAACACACATGACCTCCACTTGACCCCACACAGTTTGGCTTTTGTCAAGTGTTTGGAGGTTGCCATGGTCCCTGTTAATGAGGTCCATGATAATCTGTTCCATGGCCTAGCAGATCAGGCTAGTTATGC
This sequence comes from Protopterus annectens, assembly GCF_019279795.1. Taxonomy (NCBI): domain Eukaryota; kingdom Metazoa; phylum Chordata; order Ceratodontiformes; family Protopteridae; genus Protopterus; species Protopterus annectens. Next base: position 925,913,330 of record NC_056727.1, on the reverse strand, counting down.
TGATGGGTCTAATTTCCTGGATCGGTGGATGCTCCACAGTTGTGTAAAGGGATCACAGTGGCTGCCCTCCACTCAGCTAGGACAACACCAATACTCGGGCTTTGATTGAACAGAGTGCCTAATGGTGCTGCAAGTTCATGTAGGATGCAGCCTGGGATGTTATCGGGTCCCATGGAGACTATTTTCTGCCTTGGAGAGGGCAGTGATGACCTGTTCCCTAGAGATAAGGGGTGAGGGCAGGTACTGGGGATGTTCTGATTTACTGATGGGGGGCAAAGGGGAGAATTTTTCACTGAATCTGTCAGCCATTAGATTGGCTATATCTACAGCATTTGTTTATGTAGTGTCCTTGACCATCAGTTCTGAAGAGATCTGGGTGCTTCCTTTGAGATTGCAGACATATGTGAAAAAGGCCTTATGATCGCCTCTAGTAGATGTGGTCAAACTGAACTCAAAGTTGACTTTAGAGGATTTCAATAGTGCTCTTATTTGCTTGTTCAGGCTAAGGAGAGATTGCTTCCAATTGGGCACCGCCTCCTCCTTGATCATGGACAGCAATTTTTTTCCTTTTGCTACATAACTTATTTATTGCAGATGTCCACCAGATAGGTTTACTCTTCCTTGTGGAGGATGATTTTGTCCTGTCAGGTATTCTTGATTCCATGCATCTATATAAATGCTCGTATAGTACTTTGGTGCCAGTTCCTACAGTGGGGGGAAAGGGCTGTGAAGCTGTTTATACCATCTCTCAGGAGGTTGTAATCAGCTTTGGATAAGTTTTTTTGTTTGACCCTATCTATGGGGGGGTCAGGGGAGATGGTGACTTTTTAAGTAACCGCTTTATGGTCGGATCTTACCAGGGAGGATGATACCATCATAGGGATGCTGCAGTGGTTACTCATGTCGGTTAATACCAAGTCCAAGATATTATCACCTCTTGTGGGGGTATGGACTAGCTGTTTCAAGGCATTTGCATGGATAAAAATGGAGGAATCTCTGGGCATTTGTATTTTGGCACGAGTAGTTCTTCCAGTCTATGGTTGGGTAATTAAAGTCATCCAGGATCAGGGTAAAGGGTTGAATCTTGATAGATTTGAAGAGGTCCAGATAGGTGGAGTGGGCATCTTGAGTCAAATTTGTACTTTCATAAAATTAATGTAAACTATTCATTTCAATTTCCCCGGTGCAGCAAAAAATCTCAAGCTTTCTGTTCACACTCTGTCTTCTGATATTACTATTTTTCAAACAGTTCATTTTGAAGTGTTTCATATTCAGTGAGTTTTTCCTTCCTTTTAATCTGATTTGTGGAGTTTTATCAGCTTGACTGAATAGCTATAAGGTTTCTTCTATTGTTTCCAGCCTTTTATCATTTGACTCTATGTATTGTTCTAGTATTTTACTTATTTTAAATACCTCCGAGTCTTAGTGCATTACACTTATTTTTTCTTCTAAATTACTAGAAGCCCTCTCTTGTACCAAAGCTGAAAGGGGAGATGCTTTTTGCTTTACAGCTGCAAGGCACTTCACAACTACACCTTTTTTTCTCTCCTCTCCCTGTTGACTTTCTCTTACCTTCTCCAGGTGTCTTCATTGCCGATATTCCAGCAGTGTCACTAGCCAATAACCAAATGTTACCCAAACGGTTAACTTTTACTAGCATTTTACACCACCTTTTTACACTGGGAAAGTTCTAATTAACTGGCTGGCAGTGTGCAGCCATCTTACTCCCTCCACACCCACAAATCTTCATCACACACATTAAACACATGCAGAAAAGCACAAATAAGTGATCAGACACAGTTCAGAAGGTTAAATAAAAGCAGTAGTGAAAGCCCAAACAGGTGAAAAACTCCAGCTTTGTTAGATATATTCAGTATAAGGAAATATTACATTCTTATGGAAGAAGCACAGAGATGGCAGAAATTATGCTGTTTGGTACATCATAAGCAGTCCAAGTGTCTTACTATTCAAAAAGTCGAAAAGGTAGACGAGCAGTTTGTACAAAAAAGGCTGGCACAGTGTGTTATATAGATTAAAACGGCAGAAAGGGTTACCTCTCTCCCAGTGGTAATGTAGGAAATAGCAAAACAATCTGATACATTTCAAGGTCAAATGATGAACATTGTTGACTTTGGTAGTCAGGAAGGTGGATGAAAGGATGGTGCTGTTGAGCAAAGGAAATAGTGAATGGGGCTTGAACTGTGAGGCTTTCCAATAGGAAGGAAGAGATTTTTCACTGCAAGGAGGATCATGAAAGAAGTGCCCATTGTGATATACAAATAAATTAAAATGGAAACGGGGGGGGGGGGGGGACAAAAAGCACATAAGACCACACAATATGCATTGCCTGGTGGTAAGCCATGTCAGTTTGGATAAATAGTCATTGCCACTAAACAACATAGCAAACATGATATAGCACATACAGCATTAAATTTGTTATAAGCATTACTCCTACAAGAAATATGGTAATATTCATGTTTTTAAAGCCCTAATTGTGACTACTTAGTCATACAGAAATTAATGGAACCAAGTGGCGATAAGTATTGTGGTTGGATATTTACTTAAGCTCTAGGCTAGTATTTAACCTACATGTATACACAAAACAATAATGGTGTTGAAGAGAATAATTGGGAGGGAGTAGAAACCTACTGGGGTCCCACATCTAAATACAAAACACTCAGTGAATGTATATGTAGACATCCAGAAACCAGTTATACAGGATTCTTCGTTATTCTCCGAAGTATCATCTCAGCAGAGACATTACCAGAAGAGAAACAGACTGCACTGTGTGAAGATGCAGCATGGAAGGAATAGTCAAACAGCTAAAAAATGCTGCCAATGGGAAATGCAGGACTTCACTGTACTCAAATTTACACTATATAAATCAACCATAATAAAATACAATAATTTTGAAAATGTCACATTTTAGCATGAAAGTACTTAGTAGCCAGATACTGTTGATTAAGACGGGCCATTCCTTTACAAAGAGGAAAGCATTCACTCAAGAGGCAAACACTCTGATGTCCAGGTATTAAAAAAATACACACACACACACACACACAAACAAACACACACACACGCACAAACAAACACACACACACACACACACACACACACACACAGATAATCCAGGACTATGGCTTTGATTTTTTAAATCTGCAGCTACATGCAGGTGCACCACTACCTCCGATAACCTGTTACTTTTTTTTCTACGGGTGGTGGTACGAGTTGAACATCTCAGCACAGAAACACCACACAATCAGTAACTAAGATAAATCCTTTTATTTTTTGCATTATTTAAACTGATGGGATAAACACTAGAATAAAAACAATACATCTGAAACTGTTATGATAGTACGCCAAGCCTTTCTAGCTGGTACAGAACATAAATCAAAATGGGATACTCTTTCATAAACAGGGAAACATTCATTCAAGAGGGTGACCACATTTCTCAACTGCCCATAACTTCACAGAAACATCCCAGATTTTAGCCTCATATTTTTGGTCTATTCCTCGTAATGTGTGGTTTTCTGACAAATTACTGAGGATGTGTTTTTTTTCCTGGTAATGAAATAAGTTTAATACTTAATATCCATCAGAAACTGCATGCTAAAGCAAAACCCATTACTGTAGATACTTTGAGTTTATAAAAGCAATCTTTAAAATCTCTCCTTATTTTTGTGTCTTTGTTCCAATATTTTTGGTTTTGTCTCTGATTCTTGTGCTAAGAGGTACAGAGATACAAAAATGAAATGTTTGTGATCTTAAGGAATTCTTGACATCTGACTTCACACAACGGCCATTTCCAGACTAATCCGCCAAGACTATGGCTTTTATTTTTTGGAATTTGGGCCTCCTTGTAGGTGTACCAGTAATCTGTAGCTTTTTTTTCCCCTGGAGGGAGTGTCCCCGTGTCAGCCACTTGTAGACTAACTGGATAACAACATGGTTCCAATTTTTGAATCTACTGCTCCTTCTGGCTTTACAGAGAATACAATTACATTTTGACTGCCTCTGTATCCATACACTGTGCAGTAATTAACTGTTTCACCTGACCTTTTCTGTGCACATTTTAGGCTTATCTGGTAATTTGTAACAAAAATGATCCAAACTACACATCTGTTACAGATTGCACTTGTGAAGAACACATTTAGTCTAAGGAAACTCAAGTAAAATGTACAGAAATAAAAATGGTTTAATGAATGTGAAAGATGTTCCTTCTACCAAATCAAAATATACTAAGAATTATGGCAGTACAATCAAATACTCAGAAAAGCAACTTAGAATTTGTTCTTACATGCATGCTGTTAAAGAATGAATGTTTGGTTAGCAATGTGATGCAATGGTTATGCAAGTGTAACTGTTTTCCCAGTACCAAAGCGTAGCAAGTACGTCATCTGTGGAACCTAGAACACAGAACTACAACAATTACATACACACTCACACCCTACACATAGGCTATACATACCACTGTGCACACTTTAAACACGAGAGAGAAGTCACCTCCCTTGGGAGGTTAGTGCCCAGAGATTTGCATGATTAGCTGTCAGGTGCCCACATGCTTTAGTGCAAAATAAGTCAGAGGTTTACCTCGTACTGAAACCTTTTAATCTCAATGGACTGCTCCTCGTGTGAATACTGCAGTTACGAACTGAAAAGTTTTGCTAAGCTGGTGCAGTAAAACAGCTATCCATCACCATATCAGGAAGTTCCAGCCAATATCAGACAGCATTTGCATGCAGAATGCATACTACTATCTTCATAAAATGCAAATACGGATCGCAATATTTCAAACCTTGGCTGACTGAGGACTTTATTCCAGTAATGCTTCAGAATTACTGACCAATGTAAAGAGAGGCAGAAGCCAGGACTTACCTGAACAAGGAACTGAAGGGTTTCCGTTTACAGATGCACTTCAAAATGCTACACAAGGTCTGCCTGCCATACTGGAAGACTACAGTCTGCAAATGAAGAGTTAAATGCTGGAATCTAACTCCAAACAAGAAAGGCACTGTGGCTATAAGGATAAAAACATGTAATCAGGATGTGTGTACACGTTAGTATTTTGTCCTCACAACTTACTATTTGCACTCATTTCATGTAGCACTGGTTACAGTAGGAAGAAAGTAAGGAGTCTTTTCATAATGCACAGTTCGTACATTTGTAGTTCTATTATCAAAGCAGTTAGGAGGCACAACTTTTTCACAGTAGATTTCTCTGAAAAAGATAACTTGCTTGTAGTCTGTTGCATGTTTTCTTGTGAATAACAAGTGGGAGCACAGGCTCTTGCATGCTCTTCCAGCATGATTAAACCCAGCATTAGAATAGATAAAGCCTGTGGATGGAGGTGTCTACCTGGGACATAAGACTGTATATGAAGGGTAGCTCACTTTTTTGGAAATAAAAAGCATAAAGCTAAAAAACTGAGCTAATTAACCAAGTTCTAAAAGTAAGGGTGAATTTTGCCATAACATTACTCATACTCATGCTAATTATTCACAAGAAAATCTTGCAGATTACAAGCAAGTCACCCTTTTCAGAGAAATCCAAAGAGTAAAGAAGTTCTGCCTCCTAAATATAGGATCATAGGAAGTTACTAGGCTAATGACCCTAGGGCCCTTACAAGCTTAACCAAGTTTTACCCTTATTTCCACAATCAGCACCTACCAGCCCTGTCCAAGAGGGACATAGGTGGAAACCCTGGAGTGAATTTACAGTTACCCATCCAATCGTTCAGATTGTGTTTGATGATGGCCAATGAGATGCTCTGCTTGACATGAAGTGGGAGTCTGTTCCAAAAGTATGGTAACCTCTGGGAGACCAACTTTCTCTCCAGCAGGTTCTATTAATGTCACATACCAGGTTAAAGCCATTAGAGCAAGTAAATCATGTACCATTTGACTTATGGATATGCAACATTTCCAATAAAGCAGGGGCAAAGATTGCCTTGCATGCAAGGCAGAGATGGCCTCTGAGTAGTCTATAAGAAACATGAAGCCTTATTTACTTGTTTAAGCTGAGGAGGGAGTGTTTCCAGTTTAGAGCTCACTCCCTCTTACTCTTAGACAGCAATTTCTTCCTCTTATTCTAAATCCCATTAATGGCAGTTGTCCACCAGACAGGCTTGCTCTTCCTTGAGGAGCTTGTTTTGGTCCTATCCAGTACGAGTCAATGCAGTTGTTTGTATAAAGCGTTTGTGTAGAACCCGGCACAGTTTCCAGTTCTGAAGGCAGTGTTTTGTGTTTTAACAGTTGTCAGTTCCATCTGAGGGGGTGATGCAGTGAAGCTATTTATACCATCCCATAAGAAGTTATAATCTGCTTTGGAGAAGACTTTTAGTTTAGTTGGTGGTAGGGGTGGGTCAGGTGTGATGGTAATTTCGAATGAGACTGATTTATGGTCAGATCTCACCAGAGAAGACCTCACAATGGGGGTGCTACAGTGATCCCCCATATTGGTAGCACCATAGCCATGATGTTGCCACCCCTTGTGGGGATGTCAACTAGCTGGTCCAGGGTATTGGAGTTAATGAAGTCGAGGAACCTTTGGGCAAGTGAGTTTGTGCACAAGTAATTTCCCCAGTCAATGGCTGGGTAGTTAAAGTCGCCCAAAACTATGATGTTTCGATGCATCTTGATAAACTCAAGTAGATCCAAATAAGCAGAGTGGGTGTCCTGATTTATGGAAGGGGTCCTGTAGCTGGCAATGACTTGACTAGGTGTCCTATCAACAGTTAATTGCACTTGAAGTATCTCCAGGGAATCATGTTGTCTCACCAATCTGGAAGCGTATTTATCTTTAATGAATATTGATGCACCACCTCCTTTAGTTTTCACGCCATCAGTTTGTGGTCTGAACGTGTGGAAGGAGGTGTAGCCTGATATGCCTGGGGTGCTCTCCACAGCCTTGATCCAGGCCTCTGACTGCACAAATGCCTGTGTCTTCCTAGGTGAGGACTGCTTCCACTGAATGCAGTTTCATGTTAAGACTTCTAGCATTTATCAGCAAAACATCGATGTTGGCCTTTGATGGAGTTCTTACATCTTGAATTTTGTCCTTGAGACATTGCCTAAAAAAGTCACTATGGGAGGTGGCAAGAGCCTTGGCCAGTAACCGAAATCTCAGGGGTGACAGATGATGACCACCTCTGGCAAAGCATTGAGGTCTGTCGATCATGTCATCCCAGGCTGATAGATACTGTATCCCCTTGGGATGACACTAGAAACTAAGCAAATTATTGAAGTCAATCATTTTCTGTTTGTATTGAGGCATCCTAGATAAAGGTAAAATGCTGCTTTAGGCTAGAGACATACCAGCCTGAGACACACAGGCAGACCTCAATCATGTCTCTTTTCGTACAGTCCAGAGAGGTATGTCGCAAGTCATACACACCAACATGGACTATGACAGAGTCATAACAGAACCTATTGTTGAGAGACTTGAGTGCATGTGTGATATGGCAGATCCTGGCAATTGACAGACCGCTGACCACGACTTTCTCCTTATCCAGCCTGGTGAGAGGGACATCTGTGCATCTCATGATGGAATCACCTATGATGATGTGTTTGGGTTTTGCCCTAAGGGCTTGACAGGTGAGGCACTTGTATGTAAGCTACTATGTGTATTGTGTTCTGCAGTGGATGTATTATGTGTCGCATTCTTGTGTTTGTGTTTGTGAGGTCTCTAGTATTCAAGTATGTTTCTGGTGAGGACCTCCTCATATGTAGGTGTGTGTGATGTGGGTTTGGGTGGAGTAGGTGGCGAGGTGTGCATGCTGATGACCCACTCATTGTCACATGTACTGACTGGTGTGTGAAAGAGCAAGGATTCAAGGTTCTTAATACAGCTGCATCTTTCCCATGTTGAGTTTGTTTGGCCTAGGAGCATAGAGATGTTGGTGAACATGAGGCAGTTACTACACTGTCTCAGGATGCCCATGTCAAGCAAGCTAGCTAGATAAACTGTGGGAAATTGTACATCCATAGTGTTAGGTAAAATTATATGGCAAGGAAGAGAGGTTGCACTTAGGAACGGCTAGTGGGTGAGAGTTGTGTTGGCACATTTGAGGCTAGGCTTAGTGTTCTACCTGACAGAGCTGTGCTGCAAAAAACCTCTGGAAGACCACAAGCAAAGTGCTAAGGGAAAATGTAATATGTGCTTTAAATACAGGATAGGACTACAGCTCTTTTCTCAGCAATTTAACTGTAACATGGTTTAACATTTAACAAGATGCCCTATTAAAATCTTACAGAAAATGCACATACCAGCTTTTGTGCCATTCTATCAGCCTGTACTGGTGTAAGCTGTTACACATCAAATATTAATAAATATAACAAATCTCTCAGATGTCTCAGCTTTATTTTAGATTTAAAGTTATTTCTCTATATACATTTTACACATGATAAAAAAGGTTTCATCCGAGAGTCTTATAATTTTCAGATGAAAAGTAAGTCCCTAAAACAGATAGTGTGACAGACATTGTGATTCAATAAATGCTTGTCACCAATTTGCACTTTTATCAGCTTTACTAAAATGGTGGATTAATGATAAGGACTTGAGGATCAAATCCATCACCACCACATATGATTACACTGAGGAGGTGATGGCAATTTATTGAGCAAATTGACAGCTCTAGCCAGTGAAAAGTGTTCTCTGGTTGTGGAACAAATGATGGTTTTTATCAGGTCATCAAATAAACAATCAAAAAAAAAACATAACCCTGGGATTACACAGAAATGACAAACAGATTATGGTAGCAGATATAGACAATTTGGCTGCTAGTCTTTCTCCCTAGTAAATGAGTAGATCTTAACTTGATCAACAGATCCAACAGTTTATTTCTTTTTTTTCACCCTCCCATTTTAAGTACTGCCTAAATTTTTCCCACACATTTTTTTAATTTTGCTACATTTTTGTAACGTGTTTCATCATCAATCAGATTTCGAGAATCACTTTTATCATTACCTATTCCATTAAAAAACATTGTTTCACCCAAAACATCACTATTACACCCACCATCCCTTCTTACATATCCTCTCTTCTGCCCACTATTTTTTATTCCTCTTTCCCTTTTTTCTGCATTTAACCCATGAGTTTCCAAAATCTTATTTCAGTCTTTTTATGTCATAGACTGCGGTTATTCTTGTATCTCCTCTCATAGCTTTGGTCCTTTCATTATATCTCCAGTCTTTCCATATACCATTTCCAGTTCTCACTCACCCACGTTTATTTTCCATTCTCATTTTATCTATTTAATTAATTTTTTTATTTGTAGAAATGAACAGTCTCAAGACACATGGAAATTTAATCTTCAGTATCTCGGTCCTCCATATATTAACTGCATAACTCCCATGCTCGGATGTTATAAAGACATTTCCATAATATTTGAATTATTCACACATCTTTAGCACTGTACCCCTCCACTGCATCTTCTTTGTAGGATCCCCACAGTTAAGCATGCTTTTTTTTATCATCTTTATTGAAATATCACTTGTGACATAGGCAAATTTCATTTATATAAAGTAATCAAACTGTATTAACGAGCACATTTTTACAAACATTTTACTTGACATATATTGCTATATATCATATAACCTAAGCAACATTACATAAATTATTTAATTCCTGCCCTCTTTTTTTTTAAGCACGAAACATCTTTATTAAACCATCACCTACAACACAGGCAATCATACATTTATAAATGAAAACAAACCACACCAACGCAATCCTTGTTGCAAGCATTTTACATCACAAGCTAAATTGACACTCCCAGCTGCAAACATTAAACATCACTTATCTACCCAATCATTTTCAGTCAAACATTACACAGCTCATTTAAGTCCTGCCTTCTTCTAAACCTCATTTGTCCCCTGTATTTATTGTTCCCACAATTTCCATTTTTCCTATGTAATTTTCTCCTACCCTTTCTAAAGATCTCAATTCCAGTAGTTTTATCAATGTTACTATATTCACTACTTCTTGTATAGTTGGTTTGGATTTTGATTTCCATTTTCTAGTAATTGCTTTTTTTGGCAGCCACCATAATTAGACAACACAATGCCTTACCATCTCTAGGCAATTCCAATTCTGTATCATAGCACAGAAAAATCATCTCCTTCATCACATCATTCTGCCCATCCAGCATCTCCAAAAGTACAGTCCACAGGAAATATCAGCCAACTCACCGCACTCCCAGAAAATATGCTCCCAATTACCTCTTTCTATCCTGCCACAATCATGCAATATTTTATATGTTCTACTAATTATTATTTTAATGGCAGCTTCTGTTCTATCTAGCTTCTACTAAAAACTCTATCAGTGCTGGTTTTTGGTTTAGGAACCCCCTAATTATTTCTCTCTGCCTATACTCTGATATCAGTCCTTGATAAGGGATGGCAATCTCTAACCTGCAGTCCAAAAAAATTCTTGGCGTTCTCCCATGCTAGCATCTTTCCCCTCTCTAGTTATTTGCTCCCAATACCTTGGTTCCTTTGCCGGTTTTCTCCAATACAGTCTAGCCCCTCTTTTATACTGTCTATACCTCTAATTGCAGTAATCCCTATCAGCAGAATCTCTTCTCTATTCTTGTGTTGGAATAGTTCTTAGGATACTTTGTTACTTTATAGACATAATACTCTATGATTACTGTTATTCTCCTTAAAGGCCTGCATTCAAAATCCCAGTCTCTCCTTGTTTCTTGAAGCTTCATCCCTCTTTCACCATCACTTTCTACTATGAATTATGGTTTTCTGCTTGTGCTATGTAAAGGAGCCTTAACTCTGTAGCTCTGAAATACTCCTTCAAATCGAGCAATCGCAATCCACCCTGTTCTACTGGAAGAATCAACTTATCCCACTTGACTCTTGCTGTCTTCCCCTCTTTATTAACTGCTATCCACAACTTCTCCTTTGATTGATAAATATATGCCTGACCTGTGTATAAGACTAATTGGGACTAAACATTTTAAATGCTTTTATCTTACTATCCATATCTATATAACAAAGCTTCCATTTTCTCAGTTTTTGTATTATCTTTTGTTTAGTCTCTTCCCACACATCTTCAACTGCCATACCCAAATCATTTTTAATCCATACTCCTAAATACTTAATTTTATCAAACCCCCATAAATATGGATATTGCTGAACTAATTTATATATGGGTACATAATTTACTACTACTGTCTTTGTTTTAGCTTCATTAATTTTGTATCCTGAAAATATCTGTCTCAGAATGTTCCAAAACACTAATACCTTTTTCTGGTTTTGTCAGGTACAAAATAATACCTGCAGAGTCAGCTTTTCTTAACTCCCATACCAATTATATCCTTGAATTTCTGAGTCCCTTACCCTCCCTGCCAATTGTTCCAAATACAATGCAAACAAAGGGAAAAGAGGTCACCCCTGCCTGGTTCCTCTGCTCAAGTAGAAATCATCAGAGAGAACCCCATCCACTTCAATTTTCGCCTCCAATCCCTCATATATCCTCCCAAATCAACCTTATATTTTTTTCAGGAAATGCAAAAGTTTCCATTGCCATGCTCATAAGCCACAGTTAAGCACTGTTGGTCAAATGTGGCTACCATTCTGAGAGTATTTCATTACTCTTCTCTACTTTGTTTCTTTACTAAATGGATTCTTTAACTTGTTTATTTTTATTTATTTATTTTGCTTGTTAACTGGGTAGTGTCCGGCTAGGCAAGAAACCCGTTTTCAGCAGAGACCCGGAGAGAAAAACTCTAAGGTAGTTTACAAATAGCATTTACAAATGACCTATACAAGTTACAATAATTATAGGACATAAAGGAATACAAAAAACAAGTTCTTACTGTAGTGTTAAAAATCAGGAGTAACAAAGTTAGACATATTAAAGATATTTAGAAAATTATAAGCAACTGTCAGACATTTCACATATCAATTTTCCATGCACCATTCTTTTCAACCATTCTTTTGGAAGAAATTATTCAAAAACCCAGGAGATACTGAGAAAGGAAGGGAGAAGGAGGATATAGACATTTGCAGGTAGAGGTGTTTAGCCTTGGCTTCTACAGGAGCAGAGCCTATGTTTAGAGAAATATTCTTTTACGGTTTGTTTAAATGCTAGTGTGTTATTGATGGTGAGAATATGCTGGGGAAGACCGTTCCAGTGCTTGGCTATGGTATGGGAAAACAGGGAGATGCCATAGGTGTTTTGGGCTTTACTAACTTTTAACAATATTTTGTCAGCGGATCTAAGGGATATTAGGTTACTATAGAGTTGGACTAGATCTGATAGGGCTGGGCAGTTATCAGGTTTGTATATGACTATGTGGGCGATTACTAGCTGAGTCCGAGTAAGGAGATGAGGGAGCTCTAGCCAGTTTAACTGCATTAAAGCAGTACAGTGGTGAGATCTTTGAGATTGCTTGGTAGCAAATTAGGCAATTTTGTTATAGCAGGATTCAAGGCTATTTAGGTCAGATATGTGAAGGTTGGTAAATATTTGAGAGCAATATAGAAAGGAAGATAATAGATGGGTTTCAAGCAGTTGTGATTCTGGCTTGGTCAGTGAGAAATTGTTTTCCTCTGTAGAGTGAACCCAGTTTGGCATGCACCTTTTTAATGGTTAGAGCAAGGTGTTTATCAAACCTTAGTCCGCTATCGATTGTAACACCAAGAAGTTTTGTATGTTCTACTGGCTCTATTATAGTGCCATTGGAAAAGGGAATATAGATGGGGGGTGGATTCTTAGATGTTGGGTTATGGTGGAAGACCATACACTTGTTTTTTTGAGGAGGAGTATAAGCTAATAGAGAGTTAGACAATTTTCTATATTGTGGAGGGCTTTTTGAGTTTTTTTCTTGAAGTTCTTTAACAGTGGGGGCAGAACAGATCAGGGAAGCATCATCAGCATATTGCACAACTGAGTAGTTAGTAGCCAAGTCCACAATAAGAACACTTCTTTATTTAAAAACAACAAACAGCAAAAATAACGTAAAGCGCTTTTAGTCTCACTGGTAGTGAGACTTCCTCAGACCTGAGGTCTAGGTCTGAGGAAGTCTCACTACCAGTGAGATGAAAAGCACTTTACATTACTTTTGCTGTTTGCTGTTTTTAAATAAAGAAGTGTTCTTATTGTGGACTTAGCTACTAACTACGCCTTGGCTTTTTGTGGGCTTGTGCTTGGCTGCTGGGACCTTCCTTTTGCTGCAGTAAGGAGTTTTTGGTTTGGCTTGTGCTTTTACCCAGTTTGATATTGTACAATTGAGACTGGGTTAGCTGCAGTATGAAGGTCATTAGTAAAGAAAGTGAACAGTAGTGGACCAAGGATTGAGCCTTGGGGACCTCAACACTTACAGGGAGCTGAGAGGAGAATTTATTTTCCCATACAGTGACTTGTTTTCCATCAGTCAGGTAGCTATGAAACCATTTTAGCGTTTCAGAGTTGGAGTGGTAGCTGAGTAGTTTGTTTATAAGTATTTGATGTGATACAGTGTCAAATGCTCGTTCATAGCTTTGGTCCATCATTTACCTATTAAACACTTCATGTAACACTATGCCACTTTTCCCAGTGTTAGTTCAATTGCCCTAGCTGGATTTCTCTTCCATCTTCTCCACAGAGCTCTTTTAGTGTACACATTACCACATCTTACTTTTCTAGACCATAGCTTCTTTCTCACTTCTCAGCTCCTAAAATTATCCTCTTTCGCATCTCTCTCACCTTTCACCCTCACAGTACATTCTTACATTACACTTCTTAAGGTCTCTCCTCATTCACTGGGTCTTCCAGACTCACCATACACTCGACCCATGTCCAGGGTTGGTGAGGTTCATAGGTTGGTACTAGGCTATCAGCCCTAGGGCCTGTACACGCCTTGCCATAACAATTCAGACAGGTTGATTGACGTGATCCCGGGGTAAATTTCCCATCTCCAATCCAGTCATCAAGGTTCCTTGTGAAGAGGGCCAAGGAGGCGCTCTCTGCTTGACATGTATTGGCAGTCTATTCCAGAGTATGGGGAGTCTCTGGGTCAGGAACCTATCCTCCAACATATTTTGTTCATTGTGATGACATGGTTTAGGTCTATGGAATGTGTGGCTCTGATGGATTCAGATTTCTTTAAGTGTAGCATGTCCAACAGCTCCTGGTTTGACATGGCCTTGTATATTAAGCAGAGATCACCTCTGAGTAGACGATATGCGACAGAGTATAGCTGGAGTTGTTTTAGTCGGTCACCCAGGGCATCTGCTTTAGGCCTGTGATTCTTTTAGTGAGGTGTTTATGTGGCCTTCCCAGTTGTTGCAGATGTCTTGTGAGGTACATACCAAATGGGGCATTGTACTCTGATGGGTCTAATGAGAGATGAGTACAGTGGTACAATGACCTCCTTTTTTCTGGATGAAAAGCTCTTAGTGATAAGCTGTGCCACATAGAAGGATTTCCTGACTGTTGTGGCGATGTGGTTATCGAAGATGAGACCACTGTCCACCTTTGTTCCCAAGTCTCTTATCACACTTTTGGTATTTAGTGTACTGCCACCTATGTGGTAATTCATGGGTACATGTTTTTTCCCCAAGGGAGATAACTATACACTTCTTGGCATTGAGCTTGGGCCCATGGCTCTGGCTCCCAGTTTGTAGTCATCTGCGAACTTTGTTAGAGTCCCTTAGTGTTGGCCTGTACTTCACAGAAGTAGAAGCCAAACAAGAGCAGTCCCAAAACTGAACCCTGAGGTACTCCACTTGTCTGGAGCTGGACTTGGAGTCGGCTACTTTTACAGTGTGGGTTCTGTCGGTAAGCCAGTTGGCAACCTATCGAATGATGTAGGGATTTATGCCCAGCTTAGTAAGTTTATCTATGATTCCAGAGTGGGGGATGGTGTCGAAGGCCTTGGCGAGGTCCAGATAGGCTGTGTGGACCGCCTTATCCTCGTCCACGGCTGTGGAGACTGCTTCAAAGAAGTCAATCAGGTTCAGGAGGCAATATCAGCCCTTCACAAACCCAAACTGGGTGGGGTCCAGTGTTTGAAGGTTGCCAATATCTTTGTTTATAAGTTCCATGATAATACATTCCATGGCCTTGCAGATCAGGCTCGTCAGACTGATGGGACGGTAGTTCCCAGGATCCAAGGTGGATCTCCCCTTGTGGAGTGGGATAACTGTAGCTGTGCGTCACTCAGTGGGCACGAAGCCTGAAGTGAGGCTATGATTAGACATGGCACTAAGTGCCAGTTCCTTTTGTAGTCCATGTAGTACACAGCCCGGGATGTCGTCAGGTCCCAAGGATGCTGTTTTCTTAGCTTTGGAGAGTGCAGTTTTTACCTGTGTGGC
This sequence comes from Protopterus annectens, assembly GCF_019279795.1. Lineage (NCBI taxonomy): Eukaryota > Metazoa > Chordata > Ceratodontiformes > Protopteridae > Protopterus > Protopterus annectens. Next base: position 925,898,025 of record NC_056727.1, on the reverse strand, counting down.
CGTGATTACTGGAATTTAGCAATCTTTCGATACTGAGATGGGCTCTTTAGGGGGTGACAGGGGGGGTGAAGTAGGCACTGAATTGATCTGCTAGGATAGTGGCAATCTCCTTGGGATCAGTATATTTAATGCCATTCTATTGTAGCTCAGAGCAGATCTGAGCATTGCCATTTAGATTCCTGACATAGCTATAGAATGCCTTGTGGATGTCTTTGGAATCTTTGGCAATTTTATTGTCGTAACTAGCTTTGGAGGATTTTATGAGGGATCTCAGCTTCTTACTGAGGCTGGTAAGGGAGTTTTTTGCATCCTGGGATTTTCCTCGTTTCTGCAACAGTTTCTTCCTTCTGTTGTAAAGTTTGTTTATGGCAGGGGACCACCAGATTGACTTCCTTTTTCTGGAGGAGAGCATCTTGGTTCTATTTGGGATGGCAAGATTCATGCATGAGTGGATGTGCTTGTAGAGTGCTTTAGTGTAGGATTCGGCAGTCGAACCTTCAGTTCCCCTCTGCATGGGTGTCATGAAGTGTCACTTCTGACTTGAGTAGCATGAAATTGGCCTTGGAGAAGTTTTTTACAGATGTTTCCTTACTGGAGGTGGGGGTGGGAGGTGGATGTCAAAGGTGATTAGCTTACAGTCAGACCTAACCAACGAGGGGGCCTGGTGTGGAGCATCGATTTCCCATGTTGATAATGACCAGGTGCAGGATATTGGAGCCCCTGGTGGGACTATGGATTAGTTGATCCAGGGCGTTGGAATTTATGAATTCCAAGAACAGCTCGGTAAAGGCGTTGGTACCCGAGTAGTTTTCCCAGTTAATGGCAGGGTAGTTGAAATCACCCAGTATTAGGGCGTTTGGTTGTTTGGTTGTATCTTAATATTTTCCAATATGTTTGGAAAGGTGTAGTGAGAATCTTGGGGCATGGTGGGTGATCTGTAGTAAGCTACAATTTGGATTGCAGTCTTACCTAGTGTTAGTTGCACCTGGAGAATTTCGGATGCATTGTGTTGGGCAACTAGCCTGGAGATGTGAATATGGACACTCCTCCACCTTTAGTGTTCTGGTCCTGGTTTGGTGGTCGAAAAGTGTGGGAAGAGTTGCAGCGTGGTATTGCAGCGGTGTTCTCTGGAGCCTTGAACCAGGTCTCAGTTACTGCAGAGATATTGATGTTCTCCATTTTTAGCAGTGCCTCGAGAGAGTGCATTTTGAGGTTTAGACTTCTAGCATTGAGTAGCATTACCTTCAGATTTTGCATACTTGTACCTGTTATGGTGGTGGTTTTGTCCTTTGAGCCTTGCCTAAAAAAGGCACTATAGGGATGGCAAGACCCTTAGCCAGTAACCTGAACCCCAGGGGCGACAGATGCAGACCATCTCTGGCAAAGCAGCATGGTTTCTTGATCATGTCGTCCCAGGCAGATACTGGATCCCCTTTGAATGACACCAGAAGCTTAGCCAATTGTTGAAGTTGATCATTTTGTCCTTATACTGTGGTATCATTCTGGGTGAACGCAGGATGCTACACAGGTCTAGAGTCATACCTGCCTGGGTGACATGATCAGAGAGCTCTTCCATGTCTCTTTTCATGTAGTCCAGGTAGGGACGTCTCAAGTCATTCACTCCACCATGGACAATGACAGAGTCATATCTGTACTTTTTGTGGAGTGACCTGAGTGCATGCGTTATGTGGCGGATCCTAGCACCTGACAGGCAGCTGACTGTAATTTTCTCCTTGTTCAGCCTTGTGAGTGGGACATCAGTGTGCCTAACTAAAGAGTCACCTATGACTAAAGTGTTGGGTACATTGCATTGCCTTAGAGGCTGTTGTTGGGTGGCACGCTGGTGTGGTGAGCTATGTGATACTTTGGTTGTGATTGATGTTTGTGTTTCAACTTCAGAGGTCCTTGTTGCTTGGGCAGGTTAATGTTAAGGGCCTCCGCACATATGTGTGTTTAGTGTTGCTATGTGTGGGTGTTGGTGGCGAGAGTTTTGAAGGGCTATGTGTTGCTTGAGGTGTAATGCGGGTGTTAACCTTCTCCTCTTGATTGCCTAGCATAATCTTGGCTGGAGAGAGCTTTGCTTCCAGTTTGGCTATGTTAAGTGCATCTCTCACAGGTTGTAGTGTTGGGTGGTATGAGGAGAGGGTTGACTGTGTACATGAGACAATTGCTGCATTGCCCCAGTATGCCCAGATTCACCAGGTGGACAGGAGAAATCACAGGAAGCTGACCCTTGGACATGCCTGGTTAGGTGCTTTTTTTTTCCCTTACCTTGGTAAGGTACTTTGAAATTATAGGTTTAGTGCCTACGATTAGTGAAGCACCATACTTCTCTTATGCAGTGTGCACCAACTCCCTCCACCTGGTGGTAGCCTTTCCAGATCTGAAATCACTGCATATGCAGCACAGAGCTTGCCAGTCTTGCATGTTGACTACTGCAGTGAACCTAGGCTGTCTCCCTGCCCCAGGATAGGCGAACCCATACTGGCCGCTCACTCCCATTTTCTTCCTGTTGCCCCTCAAGTGCCCTTGCCACTAAATGAACACAGGCATCTGGGGAATAAGTACGGGATTTATCCCACTGCACCATGGGGCTGCTTAATTATAATTCCTTCTTGACCTTAAGCAATTAATTTAGCAATATTATGTTCCATCTTCCTAATCTTGACTTACTTCCCCTATGAATCACTGAGTCACTCAAAACTGAGCAGCATTTGTCAATTTCTGTATATCCAACAAAACATTCTCAGAAACAAAAATAAAATAAATATTTTTCTTGGGGCAAGCCCTCATGTCAAATGTGAGCCTTTGCCTGCAATATCTTCCCAGCTGGAGTAAGAAAAAAGTACATTTGTGTAAAATCTTACTATAACAGTAGATGCCCTTCCCTTTATTGTTGCACTATTACTTACACTAGGGATCCACTGCCAAGGTTAGCCTGAAGTCTATCCAGTATGTACAAATGTAGGCCACCTTTATACCCTATGCTGTGAGTGGGGGCATACAGGTGATGTATGAATGTACCTTCCTCAAAACTGAAATGCCCCAGAAGGAACAACAGTCTAAGGAGTAAGAGGAACATGTGCATCCAGAAGGAAAAAAGGAGGAGAAGGGAGGGAGCAAATACTGCAACAGTGAAGAGAAGGACATCTACTGTTATGGTAAGATTTTACACACACGTACCATGTCCTTCCATATCACTGTTGCAGTATTCCTTACACTAGGGAGAGTACAAAAGGTTAAGAGGAAACTTGGGAGGAGGAAGGTCAGCAGAACCCTCAATAAAGCCATACAGGACAGCACTGGTAAATCTGGCTCTAGCCTTGGAAACTATATCTAACTTACAAGGTTTGCTAAAAGTATTCACAGAAGTCCAAGCAGCTGCCTCAAGGTTGAAGTTGTTATCCAGTCCTTTGAGAGAGAAAAAAAACGGCTTTAGTTTTATCCAAGTATTATCCGAGTTGTCTAGCAGACTGTAGAGAAGGGAAAAAAAGTGAGTAAATGAATTGACTGAAAAGAAACAACTCATTAACCATTTTGTGAATAAAGAAGGATTAGAACAAAAGACACCCTGTCCCTACGAAAAACTAAAAAAGATGATACAGCCATAAGGGCCTGAAGTTAATGCACCCTTCTCGCTGAAGTAAGAGGCCACAAGAACAACAGTCTTCCTAGTACAATGCTGTAAGGAAGCTGAAGTTGCAGACTCAGAAAAAGCCTGAGCCAATTTTTCAATAACAAAATTAAGTCCCAGGAAGGAAGAACAGGATTCCTGGGAGGCTTAATATGAAAAACACCTTTAAGGAACTGTTTGACATCATATCTAGAAGCCAAACGAGTCAAAGGTAGACAAGCAGAAATAGCTGAAAGGTGGGCTTTAATTGAATATTCAAACCCAGCATTAAGCAATTCACACAAGAGAGAGAACCAAAGGAATTTCCACAAAAAATGGTTACAAGCAAGACACCAAACGAAATCTCTGAACTGAGCAAATACGATTTGCTGGGAGTGGGTTTCCTGGCCTCCTGCAGAACCTGAAGCATGTCCAACCCTATCACTCACAGTGTCAGCTGAAGAGCTGCCAAGTGGGAATAGATGACAGACCCATTGTCTTGTGTATGTCCACCCTGTGAGTTAACTTGTGGTGACTGTCCTTCTCTAGGTGCAGAAGGGGGAACCAATACTGAGCCAAAATGCAGTCACCAACAAGATTTTGGGAGAGTGTTCTAGCTTGAACAGGACCCTCAGTATGAAAGGAAAGGGAGAGAAGACAAGGAAATATCCCCTTCCAAGAAAGAGGGAGTTCACCTTGCAAGCCAGACATGGGACTCTGGTGCAAAAGACAGGAAGTTGTTAGTTCAGAAGGGAGGCAAAAAGATCTACTTCAGGAGTACCCCCAGTGGTAGACAATGTCCTGAACCACATCTATGTGAAGCACCCATCCGTGAGTATATGTGTTATGGACCTGCTCAGAGAGTCTGCCACAATGTTCTTTTCTGAAGGAATATAAACAGCTTGAAGAGTTACTTGATACTGATCAGCCAGATCCCAAACCTGAAGAGCAAGACTGCTGTACCACATCAATGGGATTTTGTCTGTAAAAATTTGAGGGGCCCTGGAAGGAATACAGAATGGAAGGCCTGAAGCCCTCATCTCTTTGACGTTGGTATGGTCCTCCTTCTGATGAAGGGACCAAAGGCCATGAACCTTTAGTGAGCTGAAAGAAGCTCCCCAGCCCACATCTCAGGCATCCAAAAACAGTGGCTGAGAGGGGACCAGAGGCTGAAAAGGAAGCCCTGGGTTGAAGGACAGTTGATGAATCCACCACTTAAGCTCTAGCTTGAGACATGGAAAAGGAGGAACTGGAAAGTCCAAAGGATTAGAGTGTTGAAGCCACACTGATTTTATGAACCAATGTAGCTTTCTCATAAGGAGCCTGGCTAGAGGAACCATAGGAATGGTGGAAGCCATGTACCCCAGAACCCTTAGAAACTCCCTGGATGCAACTGAGACCAGAGGAAGAAGGGATTGAAAAAATACGATCAGTGTTAAAGCCTTGGGAGGTGGCAAGGGTGTCAGCAAAAGAATGGTCTGGAGCTAGCATCCGAGAAAAACAAGATCCTGAGGAGGAGTCAGAAAGGGTTTTCAGAAATTCACTGTAATCCCTAGGTTCTGCAAGAGGCAAACTGCATAGTGAAGGTACTGAAGTAAGGTCTCTGTAGAGGAAGCCTGAATGAGGTCATCCAGATAAGGAAAGATCTGTACCACCCTCATCCTGCAAAAAGCAATCACAGGAGCAAGACATTTCATGAAGACCCTTGGAGCAGAAGAGACGATAAAGGGTAAAGCAGATAATTGGTTCCACATATTAGCTAGCAAGTACGGCTGATGCGAATGGCCAAACAAGCTTAGTAAATCCAAAGATAGAGAGGCCAGCACCACAAGGGACAGAAATAAAGTTATAATTAATTTATTATATTGCATTCCAGACCGGTTTTGGCATATAGCCTTCATCAGTGATATCCTAGTACATTTCCCCCAAAAAATTGGTACAAAAAGAAAAATGAGATTAATACATCACATTTTATAATGTAATTCATAAACAATGGAATATTCTTACATCTAATGAAGAACTGGGCTCCATTTTACCTGAGAGATGTCAGTTCTCTTTTCGCAAAGGGAAAACCTTGGGATCTTATTTTGCTCATTTTAAGAAAATCCACAGGGGGGAGATCAAGAAGGTCAACAACTTACAATTACAGAAGACAGGCTTGTTGGTTCGTACCCTTGTGGACATTGTGTATTCTGCAAACACATGCATAAGACAAAACAATTTACTAGTAGAAACACGAGTCAATTTTATGATATACGACATTTTTATGCTAATTGTCGGTCGGATTTGGGTGGTATATTTCATCAGTTGCACCTGTTCTGCCTTTTATGTGGGGCAGATGTCGAGATCATTGTGCTGTCGCATGTCTGAACATCTTGGTGACATACGTAACCAAAGAATTACAAACGTTTTATACAGACATTCAAGTACATACATCAGCTAGGTTTACCTCTGCAGTGATAGATAAGGTCATGGGTAACAGATCCTTTAAAACAGGATGGCACTCTATTTTGAATCAAAAAGAAAGGAAATTGATTATTAAACTGGGGGGGGGGGGTTGTTCACACCAGGTCTCAAAGATAAAATGTGATGTATTAATCTCATTTTTCTTTTTGTACCAATTTTTTGGGGGAAGTGATGTCATAGGAAATGACTGGATACTGAGTGTATTTAAAGTAATGAACATGTACTAGGATATCACTGATGAAGGCTATATGCCGAAATCGGTCTGGAATGTCACATAATAAATTAATTACAACTGTATTTCTGTCCTTGTGGTGCGAGCCTCTATTTTTAAAGCAGAAAATTGAAAATGCAAGAAGAAACAGGGAAACATTGTCCTGAAATGAGGATGAATAGGAATATGGAGATAGATATCCTTGAGTTCCAGAGAGACTAGGAAAGTCTGAGGTAGAGTAGGAAACCAGATTTGAAGGGATAACATTCAAAAGGAAGGAACCTTTAAAAAGGTGTTGAGCTGGGAAAAATCCAGAATGGGTCTCCAGGCACCTTATTTCCTGGGAGCCAGAAATATTCTGGAATAACTCTCTTTTCCCTTTTGAGGAGCAGAAACTGTTTGGATGGTGCCTTGATACAAAACGCTCTGGAGTACATCTGGAAAAAAGGGCAGCTGTTCCCGAGGAGGTTGAAGAATGCTCAAAAGGGAGGAAGAGATTTTCATACCACATAATACGCCTAACGAATAACAGATTGAACGAAGAATCCAGAGTGATCCTTAGCCAATTGTGAAGAGATCTGGAAAGACGAAGAGATAGGGGAACTTGGATGAGGCGGGAGGGAGGGAAGGTGATAAACAGTCCCTGTTTTTTTTCTGGAAAAGGAGGCTTCTGGGCTACAGCAGTCTGAGTAAACTTAGCAGGAACAGCCTTTCTAGGAACCTTTTTACTTTCAGGAGGAGAGAGAGAATGCCCAAGTACAAAGGTAGCCTTGGTGGGATAATTCCTCGGAAATTTGGGAATAGGAAAATTAAAGTTATGTGCTCACTATAACTATGCATCTGTGTTGTCCATTTTCATTCTTTCTCAATGTATGGGGGTCTGATTCAATCCTTGGAATCAACCAAGCCAATCTATTTAGATTCTTGGATCTGACTCTAAGCTCCTCCCTGTCACTCTTTTTATATGCATTAAGAAGACGCTGAGGCTTGGGTGTTCATTTAAGTAATTTATTGTATACAAATATCAGGATGAATGGCATGAACACTAAACTTTGACTACATACTTGCATGTACAACACACTGGCTGCTCACTCAAAATGGCACTCTTGCTTGAAGTGCTCAGTACTTGTATGCATGTGCTGACTCACTGGAAAACTTCTTAAAAGTATATCATACACACTGATCTATATTTTCTCTCTTTACTGAACTATGCATATAAACAACATTTGAATAGGCATGTGATTATACAGACACAAAGAAAAAAACTGTCATGTCCAGACTGCCGAGCAACAGGGACAGTCACTGGGGAATATTTTGCTTGAGGAGTCTCAGGGATTTTCTCAGGAATGGGAATTGCTGACAGAATGTTCTCTAGAACAGGAACTTTGGACAAGTCACTGAGAACTAGAGTCTTCACAAGCAAGATGCTGTAACACTGGTAGAGACACAGGTAACAAATGCATCCGATTTAATCTGTCTGATCTGATTCCACAATGTACGATCTCGACTCTTGACAAACCTTTCACAAATCTGATGCAATCAAAACCTGACATCTGTATTCTCACTATCTCTACGTTTTTTCAATGAACTGAGTGGTTTTCTGGTTTTATCATAGTATGAAGTCTGGGACAAATGGTTCAACAGTTGAGCTTTTACGGCTTTGCTGTTCTTAGCATATGGAACCAATGAATTACTGCTGATGGGTAATATGGTTCTAGTTTGTCTCAACACAAGTCTCTGGGCAGGTGAACCAAGATGATTATTATGAGGAATGTTTCTGAGGTTTAACAAGTTTAGAAAAACATGGGTATTTGTCATGTCCAGATTTCTCCAATGGCAGTTTTGCATTTTGAACTGCATCTTCAGCCAAGCCATTTGATGGTATTCAGCATGACTCATAATATAAGTCCCACTCTTCTGCAAATTTCTTCAACTGCTTACTTGTCAACTGTACAACATTGTCAGAAATAACTGTGTGGACTACCATGGATAGAAAAATGTCTCCAACTTAGTAATGACAGTACTGGACATTAGGTTGGGAAAGAGGTCAATCTTGAACCAATCTGAATAAGTTTACTAACACCAAGTAATTTTGACCACTACACTCAAAGATATTTGTGGCTACTATCAACCAAGGTAGTTCAGGAATATGGCTTAACTGAAGTGGTTCTTTCTGTTGATGCAGCTTTGCACTGTTACATGCTGAACAAGATGAAACTACTCTTTCTTTTGACATAGGCCAAAATACTAAACCTACACCCTTCTTTTGGTAGAATCAGTTCCTGGGTGGCCACAATGCAAGATCTTGATGTACTCTTGCTGCAAGGATTTTGGAACAATCACTTTAGGACCTTTCCTGATGATACCATTGTCTGACAAAATCTCATCTCTGTATGGAGAATAAGGTTGTACTTCTACTGGTAAACAAGACTGCTTTGAATGCCATCCTCGACAGATAAAGTGGTTGAAGCTTCTGGACAACTGGATCTGAAGCTGTGTGAATTCCGAGCTCATCAAAGTGTGTGGAAGAAAGATTTCTCACTTCCATGACCTCAAAATCAAGTTGCTCATTGTCATGCTGTTCTGTTTTTTTTTTTCTGGGAAATCTGGATAAATTATCAGTAAAATAAAGAAGTTTTCCTTTAGGGTAAACAAGACTGAAATTGTATTTCTACAATTTGAGTATCACACATTGTAGTCTGGCTGGAACTGTATGCAGAGGCTTTCTCAAAATAGTGACTAGAGGTTGGTGGTCAGTTTTGATCTGAATAGGTCAACCATAAATATAATCACGAAACTTTGAACATGCAAAAACAATTGCTAAAACCTCTTTCTCAATCTGGGCATACTGCATCTCGGTCTGTGTAAGAGTTCTCGATGCATAGGCTACTGGTCTACCTTCTTGAAGAATGACTGCATCTAGACCAAATTTAGAAGCATCACAGGAAAGAGCAACTGGTTTGTGAACATCATAGTAACCGAGAGCTGGTGGGTTAGCAATTTTCTGTTTCAAGACATCAAATACTCTCTGGTGCTATTTCGACCATGACCAAATTACATCTTTGCATGTCAGCTCCACTACGAGATATGAAAGTTGACTCAGATCTGGATTGAGCTTGCCTAGATAGTTGACCATACCAAGAAAATGTTGTAGTACTTGGACACTGTCTGGAGCTGGCATCTCTAGAATTGCGGTTTGCTTTGAAGGATCTGGTCGTAAGCCGGAACTGGTAAATGAGTGGCCAACATAAGTAACTTCTCATAGCCCGAATCTGCACTTCTGAAGATTCAGCTTAAGATTCACGTCACATGCTCTTTCCAGAACTTTCTTGAGGTTTATGTCATGTTCGACTACTAGAATATCATCTATTATAATAGCACAGGGATAGCCAGAAAAAAAATTTGCTCCATTGCATGATGAAATACTTCACTGGCAGAATTTATCCCAAATGGCATTCTCAGAAATCTGGACTAGCCAAATGGTATACTGAATGTGGCCAACAATGAAGATTTTCGGTCAAGCAAAATTTGCCAAAATGAACTCTTTGCATCTAAGACAGAAGAAACAGTGGTGTTCCGCATGAGGGCAGCAATGTCTTCGACTGTGGATGATGAGGTCTTTTTAATGCTTTGTTCAGATCTCTTGGATTAATACAAATTCTTTTCTTATGAGCTACTACCATTCAGTAGGTTCTTCTACTGGACAAATTACTCTTAGCTGTGCCACTTTGTCTAGCTCAGCTTTTTTTTAAAAAAAAAAAGTAGGCTTGATTTTATTTATTTTCTTTTAACTGGGTAAGCACACGGGCGGCCCTTTTCAGTCATGCTTTGGTCTAGCTCGGCTTTGACTCTGCTCTGCATAACTACTAAAACTTTCCGTGCTGGTCTGACAACTGGCCTGACCTCTGGGTCTAACTTTATAGAGTACACAACTGGTAGTTTGTCTGCAAAAATGTCAGCATACTCAGAAAAAATTGTTTGGACGAAATTTCATCTGTCATGCAGGCTTACATGGTGAACTTTATTAATGAGAAAGCAGTCCAATTTTCAAACTGTCTCTGAGGCCTAATAATGACTGCACGTGTCTCAACTATGAAAAATTGCATGTCATAGCTGTTCCCAGCATAGTAACATGAGAGCACTACTGAGCCTTTGGTTTTAATCTCTTCATCACCATAAGCAACAAGCTTCTCACACTTTGCTAAATCAAGTTGTTTTGCATTTTACTCTAGCACACGTTTCTGCTGACATAACACTGCACTTTAAGCCAGTATCTACTTTGAGCTCTACAGGACTCAAATCCGAACAGTACAAAGGATCTCATTCTTTGCCCACAAATCTACTGCACAACTGTTTCATCAAGCACGGACACACCAACATAAAAAGTAGGGTCGCAGCTTTCTAATTGATCAATTTGCCTCTTGGAATGCCCTCTTAATAAAAGAATGTGCCTTATTTGATTTATAAAACCTTCTGAAATTATTCCACTTATTGCAAGAATGACACTGCTGACCGAAAGCTATGCACTTTTCTCTTTTGGGTTTGTGATTTCCACCACAATTACGACAACTGACTATAAAGCCGGGTGGGGGCACATGTTTTGACTTTGCTGACTCACCCTTATGCTTCACTGAGCAGTCTCTGGAATTTACTGGAAAGACTCAGGGTTTCCCAGGGACTATTACAGGACCTGCAGTAGCTGCCATATGCTTGGGCCAGTTTCTTTTAACCACGTGCTGCATACCATCAATATGAGCTTTGTCACTGTGCCTCCTGCTGCTATTCTCATTTGTAAGCCTACTTGTGTCCTTTTCTGTAAGTTCATACATCTGACAAATCTCAATGGCCTTATTTAATGTTAAATCACTGTCTTGAAACAAAATCTTCCTCAAGGTGTCATTATTAATACCACAAACAAGTCTTTTATCAAATCATCGCTCAAATCACTAAATCTGCACGTTTTAGCCTTGTTTCTCACATCAGTTACATATGCTGCAAAGGTTTCCCCAGGCTTTTGATCCCTTATGTAAATAAAGTGCCTTTTCCATTCTAATATTTGTTTGGGGATTATACATTTCTCTAAATTTACATTTTAAGCACTCTGGGTCTTCCCTTGTTTCAGCCGGTACCCACTTTATGGCAGGGTCTTCCCCCTCCCCTGCAAACATAGCAGGTGTATACACAAACGAACATTCTCGTTCAGTGCCCTCTGAACCAGCTAAATTAAGCAAAATAAATGCCTTTATACATGCGTCTTTGTCAAAAAGAACAGCTTGTATGAAAATATCATATTCCTGCTCAAACACTCTCCAATTTTCTGCAATACTGTTATCAAACACAAGTGGTGTGGGTCTATGAAATCCTTCTTGCATGTCCACAGATTAAAGTAAAACACAATGCAAAATGGCCCTTGTAATTACATATGAACATTCACACACACCAGGTACTTGTAATATTCAAATGCACAATAAGCTCATTGAAATACTGTACTTTGGAAAACATGCCTTGAAATAACTGTACTTTGTGAAATATGCTTTGAAACAACTGTACTTTGCGAAATAACTGCACTGTAATACTGCACACACTTGCAAACACTTTGCAAACTTTAGATACTTTGAACAGCTTTTAGTTAATACAAAAAAGTAGCACATAGCGAAAATAAATGGGTTTCCCTTTCTTTGTACATTTTATGCGATTCAGATATTGTTTCAAACATTTTCTTAATTTTTAACAGTTTTATCAATATGTCAATGTTTCAGACATTTTATTTAATAAGAAATTTGTTTTGCGTGTTCTGAGCACAGCAAAAGAAATAATTTAAGCAAGTTTTAGTACCTGGAATTTGTTTCTGACCTGTTTTGCAAGTCGTTTGAGCAGTAGGGATAATCCACTCTTGTATATTCCTCCAACTTTAACCAGTTACCTCATGGCTGTAACTCTGGATCCCATTCTGACACCATGTCACTCTTCTTATGGGAATTAAGAAGACGCTGAGGCTTGGGTCTTTGTTTAAGTAGTTTATTGTATACAAATACATCAGGATGGATGGCAGGAACATTAAAAGTAAACTAACTGACCAAGTACATACTTGCATGCTCACATTCTGGCTGCTCACTCAAAATGGCACTCTTGCTTACACATGCTCAGTACTTGTATGCATGTGCTGACTCGCTGGAGAGCTTCTTAAAGGTATATCACACACACTGATCTACACTCCCTTTACCAATAATGCTGCTTGCTTGACAGATTACCTTAAGATCAAGTCTGCTGCTGCTAAATACACCTAAAGGTATATATACTTATAATAATTATAACTATAATAAGAAACAGAACAGAGACAGAATAGGGGCTTAAAACGGGAAGAATGGTTTCCATACATCTCATCAAGTCACTCCCAAAGGATAATAGGAGGAAAGGAGGGTGGGGAGTTAAGGAAGAATGAAAATGGTAACAAAGATGCATAGTTATGGGGAGTACATCACTTTAATATTGGATGTTGTCATTTTCATAAATTCAATGTATGGGATAGAGTCCCCAGCTACTGTAATCTTCGGTGGATCTCATGGAAGGATATTAGAAAACCGTGGAGCCAAAGACAGCCCTGTTCCTGATTATGATGTCCAACTTGTAATGAGCAATTAAGGTGTGGGAATTGGACCAAGTGGCCGCAGCACAAATATCATCAACTGAAGTTCTGACCCAAAAGGCAGATGATGTAGGGATGGACCTAGTCAAATGAGCCTTTGGATATTTAGGTGAGGACAATCCTCTTAGAGGAGATACAAATGAAATACAATCCATTATCCATTTAGCTAAGGTGACTTAAGATACTGGTTTTCCCAATTTTTTTTAGCAAAGGAAACAAACATTCAGTTTTTTGTTCTATGGAAGTAAAATTGAAGTTGTCAATATACAACTAAAAAGTGTAAGCTCCCTTATTGTCAAATTTTGCAGACTGGTAAACTGATGACTTGACTCATGTCAGACTCAAAACTTGGCAAGAAGGAAAGGTTTGTATGCAGGGTCACTCTTCCTTTGTGAAAAAACAAATAAGGCAGTCTTGGAGAGTGCCTGGAGTTCAGAAACTCACCTTGCTGACAAAATGTTTTGAGAAATTGTAGGTCTTACTTGGGCAAAGGTTCAAAAGGGGATTAGGTTAAAGTGTGTGTGTGTGTGTGTGTGTGTGTGTGTGTGTGTGTGTGTGTGTGTGTGTCTATATATATATATATATATATATATATATATATATATATAAAAATAGCAAGTTTCCAGGGTGGAGTAGGGTCTCTTACTGGAGGTATAAGCAGAATAGTACACTTCAGAAAAGTCTTACAAATTTTTGAAGAAGCTGGGGGAAGGCACTATATCCTATGTAGTAATTTGGCATGGTTGCAAGCTGGACTTTTATGGTGGGGAAACTGGCACCATCCTGAAAAAATGAAGCCAGAAAATCTAAAACAGCAGGAATTGGAGCTGTAAAGGGATCCAGCTTTCTATGTTCTGCCCAACATGAAAATCTCTTCCTTTTATTCTTGTAAATCTTTCTGGTGGAAGACGTTTGAGATGAGGATAAAATCCAATGAACTGGAGAAGAAATCTGTATAAAGCCAGTACTGTCTAGTCATCACTGGAATCAGATAAACCATGCAGTTAACTTGAGGCCTTGAAAGTCCACATGAATCATTCCTGACAGTTGCCACAGTAGATTTGGATTGGGGTCCAGTGTCCAAGGCAGGCATACAAGAGGAGACCACAGGAATGGGAACCACACCTGCCAAGGCCAGAACAGGGCAATGAGGATTGCCTTGCTGTTCAACTGCTGTGCTTTCTGGAGAAATGTGGGCATTAAGACTAGAGGATAAGCATACATGAGACTCAGGGGGCCAAACATGGTTTACAGCATCTCTCATTGACTCTCCCTGAGGAGGAATTAGGGCAAAGAAACTGCTCGTACAGTGCCTTAGTGTAGGATTCTGCAGTTGAACTTTCAGATCCCGTCTGCATGGGTGTCGTGAAGTTTGTCACTTCTGACTTCAGTAGCATGAAGTTGGCTTTGGAGAAGTTTAAGGAGGTTTCCTTTCTGGGGGGTGGGAGTGGGATGTGGATGTCGAGGGTGATTTGCTTATGGTCAGACCTGACCAATGAGGGGGTGACCACTGGTGTGGAGCATCTATCTCCCATGTTGGTAATGACCAGGTCTAGGATATTGGAGCCCCTGGTGGGACAATGGATTAGTTGATCCAGGGCATTGGAATTTATGAATTCCAAGAACCATTGGGAAAAGGAGTTGGTACCAGAGTAGTTTTCCCAGTTAATGGCAGGGTAGTTGAAATCACCCAGTATTAGGGTGTTTGGTCGTATCTTAATATTTTCCAGTATGTTTAGAAAGGTATAGTGAGAATCTTGGGGCATGGTGGGAGAACTGTAGCAAGCTACAATTTGGACTGCAGTCTTACCTAGTGTTAGTTGCACCTGGAGAATTTCAGATGCATTGTGTTGGGCAACTAGCCTGGAGGTGTGAATAGTCTTGGTGAATATGGACACTCCTCCACCTTTAGTGTTTCAGTCTTGGTTTTGTGGCCGAAAAGTGTGGTAAGAGTTGTATTGCAGGGGTGCTCTCTGGAGCCTTGAACCAGGTCTCAGTTACTGCACAGATATCGATGTTCTCCATTTTTAGGAGTGCCTCGAGTGAGTGCATTTTGAGGTTTACACTTCTAGCATTGAGCAGCATTACCTTCAGATTTTGCATGCTTGTATCTGTTATGGTGGTGGTTTTATCCTTTGAATCTTGCCTAAAAAAGGCACTATAGGGGTCGCAAGAGCTTTAGCCAGTAACCTGAATCCCAGGGGTGACAGGTGCAGACCATCTCTGGCAAAGAATCGTGGTTTGTCGATCATATCTTCCCAGGCAGACAAATACTGGATCCCCTTTGAATGACACCAGAAGCTAAGCCAATTGTTGAAGTCAGTCATTTTGTCCTTATACTGTGGTATCATTCTGGGCGAAGGCAGGATGCTAGTCAAGGCTAGGGCCATACCTGCCTGGGCCACATGATCCAAGAGCTCTTCCAGGTCTCTTTTCATGTAGCCCAGGGAGGTACGTCTCAAGTCATTCACTCCAGCATGGACAATGACAGAGTCGTATTTGTACTTGTTGTGGAGTGACCTGAGTGCATGCATTATGTGGTGGATCCTGGCACTCAACAGGCAGCTGACTGTAATTTTCTCCTTATTCAGCCTGGTGAGTGGGACATCAGTGTGCCTGACTATAGAGTCACCTATGACTAAAGTGTTGGGTACATTGTCTTGCCTTAGGGGCTGTTGTTGGGTGGCACACTGGTGTTGTGAGCTATATGTCACTTTGGTTGTGACTGGTGTTTGTTTGCGTTTCAGCTTCGGAGGTCCTTGTTGCTTGGGCAGGTTAATGTTAAGGGCCTCTGCATATGTGGGTTTAGTGTTGCTATGTGTGGGTGTTGATGGTGTGAGTTTTGAAGGGCTATGAGTTGCAAGAGCACAACTGTATCAAGACATGCCTTGCTTCCTAGTGGAAAATGCAGCCAACATGCTCCCTACAGCAGGTCTACAGAGTAAGGAAAAAAAAAATTGTCAACGGATATCCTTGGAGGGTTTAAGAGCAACAGATTTTAATTTAAAAGAATTGTGATTTCATTGCCAGACAGCTATCCAACAGTAGGGCAGGTACACACAACACACTGTTTTCCACACTGCAAAACCTCACAGCTGTCAGCAAAGTGTATGGTTTGCTTATGGATGACACGTTTTTTTCTTTTTACTAAGGGTACCATTTGCCACAATCTCTATAACATAGATCTGTCAACTACAGAGGTACTTTTAAAATACTACTAGTTTTCCATCTTATCATTATGTCTAGGAAGTCTTTAAAAGCATATATATTTTTTTGTGGTAATGTCTCTCTGAACTTTTGAGTAGTAGCCAGTTATCAGCAGATGTACATTATATTTATAACTTTAAAACAGCTGCTGTAAAGAGTATGAGTAACACTATTAATGGTGTAATATCCAAAAGTAGTTCATTTCAGTTCAGCCAAAATGAAAAATTCAGTTGCTAGGCTTGGCATGGTTATATGGCAGAAGTGTCCATTTTTAACTGGCAGTGAATAACTTCATTTCTCTATCATTATTGGATAAGTGAGATGTATTAACATGTTAACACTTCATGTGGGAAGTTTCAGACTGAAGGAAAATAATGTGTGTTACTTTACCAACTGGTATACACTTGGGAAATGGAGGAAGCTTTCAACGTGCACAAACTACTACCTCTCTGTTTCTCTCTCTCTCTTTTCCATTACATTTTGGAAAATATCAGCTTTAAACTGTCCCTGCCTTGGACTCAAAATTCAACAGACCTCTGGCACAGGCCCATACGGTCTCTACTAAGACATCAATCGTATTGTTGATCTTAATTCTGCTGTGTCTTTGCTGAGGAATTACGAGTGATTAGAAATACTGCTTGAACGCCATGTCCAAAGACGCGCATGCTTGCTGAACTGCACAAGTGCTTTTTCCCAGGTACTTAGCAACAAAGTATACTGCCACAGATTTCCTTGCTAGCGTTGCTATGTTATGGAGGATGTGGGTTCAGTAGAATATTAGTTTGTATTAGTTATGTTATTTTGGATATTGGATTACATAGTGATGAATGAAATTATGTTTGGATGTCACACTTTGTGGGTTCAAGTTATTAATGTAGGTTATATGTTCTGCTTTTTTAGTGATAGTAGGAGTTGTATTTGTTAGACGTGCATGCTAAGGAGCATCTGTACCAGGTGCACAAAATGGATACCTGTTCTTTTCTGTTTTGATCTATGCAAGTTTACTTTCTTTTGTTCAGAGAATGATACTGTGACGTCGACGTACTTGCGGCTTCCTTGTATTTTGAAGTTTTGAAAATCGGTAATGTGGCTAGTCGACATTTTGACATTTCAGCATTTTTGGCTAGATGCTTAAATATTCAGTCTTGTGCTAATTCATATTAATGACAGTTTATAAGCACAACTTTTCAGTTTCAAAATTTTACCTTGAGGTTAATAAAACTTGCATTTGTACTGGACAGAACAGGAGTAACCTGAACAAATGGAATGTAGCCAAGGTAGTCGGCTGATTTTATTTAACATGTTCACATGTGTCCCCTCATTTTTAGTTACTACTTCTGATCTTACTACCTCTTCACAAAAGAAGAATCAATCACCAACCAACATTTCTGTGAAATATTGTCAAGTGTCTTCTCAAAGCTCACTAATTTCCACACACATTCTAAACATGTCCTGTGTTCTTGTGCACATCATCTGAGACAATGAATACATGGTATGCTGCAGATCAAAGGAGAAGACTGCAGTGGCCAAAACTCGGAGCCAGAGGGCTAAGAAAAACAGTAAACAATCCTTCACTTAAAGTGCAGTGACCTTTAATGTTAGTTTTAGGGAGGAGGTATGTCCCCACATGGTGATAGAGGAACTCTGCTCCCCATAATTTTTGTGTTTACGTGTACGTGTGTGTATGTGTGCGTTGATCTGAATGGAGTCACAGTAGACTCCCTCTTATACAGTCTCACTGGGACCGGACCTTAGGCTGGATAAACAAATGTCTGGTTAATCAGAAAAAGCATACAAAATAGTATTTATAGGTTATAAATCAGCTAGAACAGGATTTGGGTTAGTATGCATTTTTCTAAAGAACGTGAAGTCTAAAACTCAAATGTCCATCATTATTTAGCCTAGAGGAGGCAGAAGTGCTGTTCTACTGTGTTGTCTTCTGCTAGGGCTATGGCAGAAATTTGATGGCCGGTTAGAGAGAGGCTGGATAAAAGGGTGTCTACTGTATGCATATTTATACTCTTAAGAAAAACACTAACTTGTGGCTTCTGGGCTAGTGACATAGCCAAATGAGCTACGTGGACTCGGAGGATCCTCCTAACTTATTTCAGTTCATGGCTTGCCCCCTCTGCTTTCTTTCAAAATGATACAAGTTAGATTCTTGCAACTGTTCTCATTCTTTATATACTGCTACTGATACAATGTGCTGTGTTCATTGCCCTCTTCCGCAATGCTGCCATCTCATCTATAATTATTCCATAGATGAAATCCAAATAACTCTGTACAGAGTTCTCCATATGACATCTTTGCCACTGTCTACACAGAGAGAATTTCTTGTTTTCTACTGGTGATGCTTCTCATTTTGCATTCTACCAACAATTCTTAATGCTTTAGGTCAAATGGTGGAATTGCCAACAGGTTTCTTTCCCCTCTTAAAAGTGTTCCATCTCCCAACTATATAAGCTTGTCGTCCTTTTTTTTTTTGCATTGAATTTATGCTGTTGCGCAGTGACACAATCCAGAGACTGTCGGTTGAAATACTCTGGCCTGGCATCACCTGCATAAAATCTTCAAAGGTCTTCCCCAGGTGTTCTAGTTCCCCTCCATCTCCTAAAGACGTGGTAAGTAGATTAGTATTCTCCAAATTTCCCTGGGAGTGCATGCAAGTATGTGAGTGTATGTATGCACATATTCTGTGATAGACTGGCACCCTGTCCTGAAAGGGTGTCAATGCCTTGTTCTCTCACTGATAGGACATGCTCCCAGGATCCATGATGCTGTAAAATGATAAAGTGACTTATTAGAAAATGTACAGACTGTTGCTGCACAACATTACACCGGTTGTTAAGATGGTGAAGAATAACTGAAAAACAACTTTATAAGTTTGCAGTACAGTGTCACGTCCCCAGCAAAAATGAAAAGCTTCTCCTTCCAAATCTTCTAGAAAGTCATAAAAGACAGGGGAAATGAACACGCCCAAGATGTACTCCAATGGTATCTCAGTAGGTATCACCCTTTCCATCTAAACAGATTATATTCATTATGTTCCTCTCTCTCTTTCCTGCAACAGGCCTTAACTTACCATGCTCCTGTGAGTGTTGCTGTGCAGTCACATTTTATCCATACTACCATTCAAGGGAGTCATGCCACGTCTCAGTTTTTACCACCAACTAGGATAGGGTATTGTGTCAAGTAGAACACATCCATAGTATACCAATTACTGTATCAAACTATCATATGGTCTTGCATGACTTTTCTACAGCATAGCTCCTAGGGTCCTCTCCCTCTATGGCTTCCAGATATTTTAGAATTATTTAGTTCAGTAGTGATTTCATGATTTTCCTGTACAATTAAGGTTGTATGCCAATAACCTATTGCACCGAGCATACATATTCACTAGTGCATTTCAGAGCATTTAGTTATGCTACCATCTGCAATATGTTGCAAGGAAAAATCAAAAGCTACTTAACTTTTAAAAAGCATGTTTTCTGTGATGGTATGCAATTTAGGCAGGGGGATTAGAATTCCCCTTACAACTTGTACAGCAACATAAATAAATGTCAACAAACTGATGCACTCCTGCTTAAATGATATTCCAAACACATTTTCATGCAACTTAATGACGTGTGTCATATACAACTATCTCCACCAGTCATGCCGATGGAGTTTTTAGTCAATCAGTTTTACTCTCATTCTTGTGAGCAGTGGTCACAGCTGCCCTTTTCCAGCCTCTAGGAAATCTTATCCTCTCTTCACATGATCGGTTAGGAACTGTTGGTGAGTGGTAATTTCAGTTCTCTCTGCCACAGAATTCTGGGGTGAATTGTACCAGTCCTCATTACGTTGTGCATCTGTTTTTTGGAAATCTTTCATGGCCCTTTAATTTCTGAATTAACAGAGAACATGCCGTTTCTTTTCAGGGTCTACTACTAGCTGAATTAGGCAAGTTTGCATTTGCTTTCTCCACAAACGGTGTGTGAAAACATTAAGTGGCCTCACTTTTGCCCAATTTTTTTATTCAGTCCATGCATTTTATTTAGCTTCACTTTTTTCTCTGTTTTGCTTTCTTATCTATAAAAGGTTCAGTCCCCCTCAAACTTTTTTTCAACTTTGGTTTTCTGACTAAAATTTCTGCTAATTCTTGCTTTAAATGGAAAGGCTCAGAAGGAAACAGGAAAAGGAGTCAGTAAAAATCAGAAGGAAACAGGACCCAAATATATTAAAAGCAGCTTAACTCTTGCAAGCTGACCATGTTGCTGCTAAGACATCCTTACTTTTCATTTTACATGGAATTGTGACATTTCCAAGTTTCTATACAGCCCTTTTAATCCACAAATCACAAGACTGTTTGTAATAAGATGGTGTAAAATGTTTGGAAATCAGTGTGACACCCTCATCTGTTACTGTCCTTTACTTCAACAATAAATGTGATAAAAGCACAGATACCCAAAACAACCTGACTACATGTCTTTGAGAGTCTCTTGGGTAAAAAGCACAACTATTATGTAAGGGTAGTGTGATTCTCAAACTTCTCCTGAACAAGAAAAAAATCTTGTAGTACTGTCGTGTTACAAGGCCTTTGTCAAAACTGTTCCCAAGGTGTAGAAATGTATCCTACCTCCAAAATGTTTTTTAATAAAAATTCAGGATTTGCCTAAGACACAATGTTACCTTCCACTGCCTTGGTATCACTTCATAATACTACAGTAAATGGAACAGTTCAAAGTACTATCACTTTTGCTCAATTTAAATCAGTGGTACATATCTAACATGTTTAGTCACTTACCTTCTAAAGGTATCATAGCTACTCATAAGTAGAAATAAGTCATTCAAGCTATGCTTTTTTAAATTAGGTAACCAGATACTACTTTACTTTAGTTATGCAGGGGCTGGCTATGTGGTGCAGTGGGATAAAGCCTTGACTACATCCCAGATGACCTTTACTCAAGTAGTGGCAAGGAAAGCTTAAGAGCCAGACAGGAGGGAGGCACTGAGCAGTATTTGCTGGCTTGCACATCCTAAGGAAGGAGGCACTTTGACCCTGCTATGAGACACCTGCACTAGAGTGAAGGAGTGTATCAGGCAGCATGGAGGGATCACTAGCTGATGCATGTTGCATGGAGTGGGGATGACTTGGATGGGACAGTAGTATATTTCTCACAGTTAGCATTCCAGTATTCCAATTCCAGGTAGGTATTGGAAATCATGACCAATGGAGAGGGTGGGAAGGGTAGTCTGCATGACTCAGAAGACTGGCCCACTCCCTAGCTCTTGACTTTCACTTCCACGGAACAAACTGATTGATAAGGTATCCAACCTTGGGTAGGGAATGAATGGGCCATAGGGCACTTGTCCTGCCTTACAAATAAGCCCATCTGTCACTCGGCATGGAAGAACAAACAGGCGACTGGAAGGAAGGAAATAAATTAAATATACACACATTTTATATATATATATATATATATATATATATATATATATATATATATATATACACACCTACATATATATACACATACATACATATATATATATATATATATATATATATATATATATATATATATATATATATTTATACAAACACACACACATATATATATGTATATATATATATATATATATATATACACACACACACATATATATATTTAGAAAAATATATATATAGACAGATAGATGTTTATATATGATACATCACTCAGCAGTGGACTACAAAGCAAGTGCTAGCAAGGGGGATTCATACCTTGACACTAGGAACTGGAGATCTTTGAGGAATTGTGTTACTATGTGAAAAATGGTGGGCTTGTCAACATTCATGCTCTCCAGTTCTGTCTTAAGTGAGCTGCACCAGCAATATAGGTTTTCAAGATAAGGATGAAAACCTAAAAATTTGTAATACTTTTCAGGTGCACAGCTGTTGCAGACTGCTGGGTATGGCAAAAGAGAGGGTTATAAATTGTAAATGTCTCTCTCCAAAGATATGGTGAATATTCAAGGAATCCCAAGAAGTAACCAACAAACTTCCAAGGAAAGCATGAGTTAGAATGGTGGAACAGACAAGGCTCAAAACGCTGAAGATGGCAGCATGGTTCTGCTAAATGTCAACTCCTAGGGTGAAAGTCTAAATACTAATGCTGGCATTACTGGTAAATTTGGGTACCAGTGACAAATACCTTCAATACACATTCTTGAAGCAAATGCTGGAAGCAGTCCCTATAGATGGATGTCCCATGACTGCACTAGTCAATGGCTGGATGGTCACCTTTTCTCAATATGATGCAGTCAGCAATCCATTTTAAAGAATTTGCTCAACTGTGCCAAGATCTCCTTAATGACTGCAAAAGTGATAAACTGTCCATTTTCCTGAGGTTATAGACCATTGTGAGGTGATGTACATCAAAGGCATAACCGGCCCTTTCTCTGCCTAATCCTGCACCTGAAAAATCCAGGGAGATGAACAGAGTGGTTAAGAGAGATTTGAAACCACTTTTTGGAAGGAATGACACACTTAGGAAAGGGCCAAAGAGGGTTCATTGCAGGTAAATGACAGCTGCAACTGAAGTTTATCATTTTTGAGACCCTTAGGTGCATACAGCCATCCTGCTCAACAAACAAAGAAACAAGCTTGTCAAGTATGAAATTCAAGAACAGAAAGGATCTTTAAAAGGTAGCTGGAGATTAAACAAAATTTCTAGCAGCTGGTGCAGATGTTAAGGTTGCAAGCTGCATTTCCTGTGGTACAGGGTTTGATTCCCTAAGCCCTTGTTTGCCTAGTGTGTGACACTTGAGCAAGTCACTTAACCAGACATTCCTCTCTGGTCACCCCTGAAAACATCCAACTTCAGGAAAGTACAGTTGTGTACTCTTACCATAAAAGTAGATGTTTGAGTGTATTCACTGTTGCAGTCATCACGTTTGCGTTATCTGCCTGCAGGTAGACCTCAGCCGGCCTCAATACCAAAGTCTTGGATTCCTGCGTCGGATGCTGTCTCTTCTTCCATGACGTCAGGGATATAATACATGCAGCCGACGCCATTACATCAGTTTTTCTTGCCAGAGATGTCAGGTGCCCCCACAATGGGAAGCAATTATATGTTATGGTACACTTCCATCAAAAAGCAAACACACCAGAAAGCTTAAATACACCAAAGAAGGAAAGGTATAGCCAAGAGAAGTCAGGGGGCTGGAGGGAGGGTAACCAGGACTGCATCAGTGAATACACTCAAACATCTACATTTATTGTAAGTGTACACAACT
This sequence comes from Protopterus annectens, assembly GCF_019279795.1. Lineage (NCBI taxonomy): Eukaryota > Metazoa > Chordata > Ceratodontiformes > Protopteridae > Protopterus > Protopterus annectens. The sequence goes on along the minus strand of NC_056727.1, from coordinate 925,874,622 downwards.
GTATTATGTTCTTCGTGTTTCACTGTTACAGTCATCACATTTGGGTTGACTCCCAAAGCTAAGGAAGGGAGGAGGAAGTTTAGAGAGCATTAGGGCCAGCTATTAAGCCCTGCAAGACTGCAGTGGCAAAACCAGCTCTGGATGTGGAAAAAAATAGGCATGCGGTAATGCTTGGTGAAGGTATGTACAGAGCTCCAGGTAAGCAGCTTCTAGGATGTCCCTGGTAGGGACTCCTCTGAGAAAGGCTGTAGAGGTAGATGCATCCCTGGTGGAATGTTATCTTATCCCCTGTGGGGTAGTTTTTCCATGGTGCTTATAGCAGAAATTAATGCAATGGGCTATCCATTTAGAAATGGTTTGCCTTGAAATGACCTTCCCCTCTGCCCCCACAGCAAAGCCAACTAGCAGCTGTTCAGATTTTCTGAGAGGCTTGGTCCTGTCCAAATAAAATCTAAGTTGTAATTCAGACACTCATCTAGCTGAAGTGATGGCTAGAAGGAAGGCTGTTTTCCAAGAAAGGAATTTCAACTCTGCAGTTGCAGCTGGCTCAAAAGGAGGGAGAGTGAGCTTTTCTAATACAAAGTTAAGGTCCCAGGCTGGAGTATGGGCTCTCTTGGTGGGTCTTAAAATGTTGGCCCCTCTGAGGAACTGCTTTAGCAGAGGGTGAGAGAAGAGGGGTGGTTCAGTATTATAATGTGCTGAAATGGCAGAGGCATGAATTTTAATTGACGAGAAGGATAGGCCCTTATTGAGCATTTCTGTTAAGTATTGAAGAATACGAGGTAAGCTGGGCACCGTTGTGCCCATCCCCTGAGTCTGACTCCAGGAACAGTATATTTTCCACTTTTCAGCATAGGATTTTCTAGTACTAGGCCTCCTTGCCTCCAGAATGACATCTAGCACCTGCTTGCTGAGGGATGCTATTGGACAGCTCACGGAATTAGCCAGGCTGCAAGGTTCAGGGTTTGAAGCGGAGGGTGCAGAATCTGGCCCACCTGCTGGGACAACAGGGAAGGGATCTGAGGCAGGTACCATGGTTCCAGCAGTGTCATACTGCACAAGACGGGGTACCAGCGTTGGCGTGGCCAGTCTGGTGCAATCAGTATTGTCCTTGGCTTCTCCTGTTTGATCTTTAGCAGAACCTTCAAGAAGAGAGGCAGAGGGGGAAAGGCATAAACCGAGAGGCTTTCCCAGGTAAAGGACAGGGCATCCACTTTCCAAGCTTGACTGTGGAAAGTCTTTGTGCAGAATTTGTCCAACTGGTAGTTCTGAGGGGAGGCAAACAGGTCTGTCTCTGGAGTTCCCCATGTGTTCCTCTAGGAGGTTTAATATTTTTGGTTCCAGTTTCCATTTGTGTCGGTCCATGAGATTTCGGCTTAGGTCGTCTGCCAGAGAACATAGCTTGCCTGGCAGGAACCGAGCCTGCATGTGTACTTGGTAGCTCAGGGATGTGTTCCACAGAGCCATGGCTAGTCTGCAGAGAGAGTGCAAGTGGGTTCCCCCCTGCTTGTTTATGTACCACATAATTGTGGTCGAGTGGGTTCCCCCCCTGCTTGTTTATGCACCACATAATTGTGGTGTTGTCGGTCTTTAACAATAACTGTCCTGGAAGAATGTGGTCTTTGAAGGCTGTCAGGGAATTCTGTACAGCCAACATTTCTTTTTGGTCGATATGCAGGTGCATCTGTCTCGGGTTCCATTTGCCCTGAATGAAGTGACCTGCCAAGTGAGCCCCCCATGCATAGTCTGATGCGTCTGTTGTTAGGGTTTGGGCAGCAGGGGGTAGAGTGAAAGGGAGCCCCTTGTTGTGGTAGCAGGCCTTGACCCACCAAATTAACTTTGTCTTTATACAAGGAATTATAGGAATCATTGATTCCAGGTCCTGAGAATGCTGACATCATAGGCTTTTTAGATACGATTGTAGTTTCCTCATATGCAGTCTTGCATATGGACTTAGTAGAATGCAAGAGGCCATGAACCCCATGGCTTGCAGAATTTTCCTTGCAGATAGCTGGGTTTTTGTGGCCAGTAGTTTGAAGTAGGTTGTCAAATAAACTTGTTTCTCTGGAGTGAGGAAAGCCATCTGAGAAGTTGTGTTCAAGCTTGCTCCCAGGAATACAATCTGTTGGCAGGGTACAAGATGAGATTTCTTTTTGTTTATGGTGTACCTCAGTGAGGTTAGAAGTTTCTTTACCGAATGCCAGATGTTTTAATAGCAAATCCTGGCTTTCTGCCTGAATCACGCAATCGTTAAAAGTATGGGTATATTTGGATATTTCTCTGCCTGCAAAAAGCAATGGCTGGAGCTAGACACTTTGTGAATACCCTGGGCGCAATAGATAAGCCAAAGGGAAGTGTAGAGAACTGATAGTGCATGGAGCCTGCCCTGAAGCGTAGGCAACACCTACAAGATTCCCTTATTGGGATGTGCAGGTAAGCTTCCTTTAAGTCCAAGGTTGCCAACCAGGCATCTTTGCCTAGCATAGGAAGCAGCTGTTGAAGTGTTAGCATTTTAAATTCTGGGATTACCAAAAAGGTGCTTAGAGTAGAGAGGTCCAGGATAGGATGCCAGGAGCTATCTTTTCTGGGTACCAAGAAAAGTCGAATAAAAACCTTGTCCCCTTTCTTCTGCTGGGACAGGTTGAATAGCCCTGATACTTAGAAGAGAGAGAGCCTGCTGTAGAGCCTCTGCCCACTGACTCGGGGGTAGGTCTGGCCAACCGTTAGGGGTTGGTAGGGTGTAGAAGTGTAATCTGTATCCTTGGGAAACTATATTCAAAACCCATTTTTCGGGGTAATGAGTTCTCAGTTTTTTTGCATGCAGGGCGAGTTTTCTCCTTAAGGGAGCAGGCAGTTGAGCAGGACTTGGAAGGGTTAAGGTTAAGTCATTGTGCTATTTTTCCGTGGGGGGGTGTCTTACTACTCCCTGCTTTGGAAGTGGGAGCCCCCCACTGCTTAGGCCTGTACGTAGCCTGAGACTGTAACCTAGGTGGTCTGCTGTTCCTGGGTTTGGACTGAGAAGGCCTGGAAGAGGCTGGAAAGGAGAAATTCTTTGAAGGCCAATGCCTACTAAATATGGGAGGCTGTACTTGCAGGAAACCTTTAACAGTTTGCATAGATTTATCTTTTTCCTCCATCTTTTTGAGGACAACTTCTGCTTTGTTGCCAAACAGATGGTCTTGGTTTAAGGAAGCATCCAGTAATTTAGTTTTGACATGATCTGGCCAGTTTTGCTCCTTAAGCCAAGCATGCCTTCTAAGTACACTCAGTGACAGCAGCCCTGCAAAATTCTTCTAAAGAATCAAAACCACATTGCAAAGTATGTTTACCAACTTGTTCAGCAGAATGCATTAAATCCTATAATTCTTTGTGTTCAGCACAGTCAGCAATCAACATAATTTTCTGTTTAAGTGGCCCCATAATATGCTGCTGGTACTTTAACATATGAAACTGGCAATTTAAAGCCCTAATGGCCAAAGTAGCAGAAATGTATCCCTTCTTACCCAGTCTGTCCAAGGCTCTAGAATCTCTATCAGAAGGGGTAGGATTTTTGGCAGCAGTAGCCTTAATGCCCTTTGGACCTTGGGAAACTGTCTGGATCCGCAGTAGGATTCTTGAAGAGGAACTTGTGATAGTCAGTTACTCTGTAATACCGGTCAGGTTTTCTGGGAGCTGGAGGTAAAGTGTCTGGGGACAGGCTAGATTCCAAGAAAGCATCATCTACAATGTCCAGAACAGGAGGGATAGCTAAAGGCCTGTGTTGAAGAAGGAGTCAGAATTCCCTAAGCCTCTTTTTGGAGTCAGAGTAATCCTGGCATTTCCCAGCAGAAATGCTCCCTAAGAGTGTGCAAGGTTTCACCAAGAGAAAAATCTGCTGGAGGGGAAGCAGAGGGAATGGAATCCTCTGCATCAGAATCCTTATCAGTAGATAAGGGCAAATCCTGGTAATCAGAAGAAACAGAAATATCAGAATCCTGTTCAGAAGAATCAGAAGGACAATCAGTTCTAGGTCTCAGACGGGGAAGGCTGGCTTCCCCTAATTAAAGTAATAAGGTCTTCAGCCATTGTAAGCATTTGTTTTTTAGGCATATGGGCCTGACCATGCAGTTTGGACGTTGGTTTTCTAGGCGTGGGTCGAGTTTTAGGCCTGGATGAAGAAGATGGCGTTGGTTTAAAATGCAAGTCTGTTGGCCTGAATACACCCTCAGAAGCCAGTGCCTGCACAGCGGCTCTAGACCCATCCAAGGTAGAGACATCCGCAGGTTCCATAGTCAAAGAAGCATCTCACAGCATACAGGAATCTGAATGGGTCTCAGTAGAGGCCTGCGAATCTGAAGTAGCTGGTATCAGGGGCTGCGAAAGCACCTCACTGAGTACCAGTGAACTGGCAACTAGCTTAACGGAAGTGCCATCGGCAGTTTTGGACCTATGCAGTCTGTCTATCTTTATCCTTCATGTTTTTCTGGAATATCGGTAGTCGGATGGCTTACCAAAGCCATTTCTGAATAACTATACAGAGTACCAAAACAATTTGCTGCAAAAATAGCCAGACGGCGAATAGTTTGGGGGTTGAATAAGGCACAAAACTGGAGCGAGGGACGTTGTGGTCAGAGCCTAAGCAAGGAATGCAGTCCGAATGAAAATCTTTGAGGCATTTGCTTTCCACAGTTAAGACAGTTGTTAACTTTAACTGACATCGGTTAAGAGCAAGAAAAAGGATACACAATGGGGTACTTAGCTTTTTTTGAAGACTTCGGTTCTGAAACTCGAAAATGAAAATTTCAGGAGTCAGACGACCAGCACTTGTGAACTGCTTCTGCTTCGGGTACTGTGCGGCAAGAAAGACTGATGTAATGGCGTCAGCTGCATGTTTTATACCCCTGATGACCTGACATCATGGAAGAAGAGACAGCATCCAACACAGGAATCCAAGACTCTGGTATTCAGGCCGACTGAGGGCTACCTGCAGGCAGATAACCCAAATGTGATGACTGCAACTGTGAAACATGAAGAACATCTGTTAACATGCTTGTGTTAAGCTAGTGCCTTGCCATATCCACCAGGTCGTGATATGCTCGAGGGTCAAAATATTTATCTTCCTTTGGAATACATCAGGTCCAGATTTAAGAGGTGTGAAAGGCAGACCTGTATTGTTCACCATCTGGGGCTGAAGAAGGTACCTCTGTCCAAAGGAAGAAAAGTTTCCAATGGACAGAACATAAGTTTTCCAAAATCAGTCTATTTCCAACCAGAATGTCTAAGTGGACTCAATGGAAACAAGAATGCAAATCCAAGAAAAGCAGCCAGCTGCCTCACAGCTGGACAACAGCTCATTGTCTCAGACTGGGAAGAAGTGCTTACCTGTCAATGATATGAACTTTTGAAAACAAACTCTTCTCTGGTACAACTCACAATGAGACTCAGCCTTGGTCTCTTTTTTTAAACTGGATAAAGAGGTGAAAATCCAAGGATAATAGAGGAAAGCTACACACGATCTTTCCCCTCCATGCAAGAAAGCAAGCATTCACTCAACACGCCTCTCAATACTGCTGGACTACAACATTTTGGAAGAATATTCAGTTTCCCTTACTACAAATCAACCCACTGATGCTCCACACATGGCAGATGCTCCAAATGCTAGATTTCCTAATTCTCAGTACCAGGACAGGAATGCAGCTGCAACTCAAAAAGTGTACTACCACATTTGTTTATTCTGGAATGTGAACAGCCACTATGGAGATGCCATGGTTGATGGTCTACAATCAGACCTTGAGGCAGTTTAACTATTTCCTCCCTGTTTATTTAGAAATATCATGATGACTTAGTGAAGCAGCATCAACAGGATTGGGGCTTATCCATCACCCACCACCCCACCCAAGCATAGACAGCAAGCATAACTGAGAGGAAGCCCCTATTTCTGTTTTCCACTCTGTTTGCTGTATTAATAGAAATAACTCCAAACTGGCTTCCCTACAGAACAGAATATCAAAGCATCAGTCACGTAATCCTTTCAGTTCAGTTGTAAAAAATGCATTCAGTCCCTTTCAGACTGGTGGGCAAGGTCCACCACTCTAACACTCAATGATAGCAAAAACTGGTCTATGAGAACATAGCAGGTGTGTACCCATCCCCTCACCCCCAATCTCACAATGCACTGGAACATTTTCATCTAGAAAAGGCCCACAAGAACTGTAGAAAGAGTGAACGCCATCAGCACTAACAGTCACAGAAGGTACAGAGTCTGTACCCTCCACTGCTTTTTCAATCAGAACGCATAAAGATCACCTGGGCCTATCACTGGGAAGTAAGGACAAGCAGCAGGGGTTTCATCAATACCGTTACAGTGAAGACGATTCTATGCATGAGAAGTTGACTTTTCCAAATTTACAGTGATCCTTAGGGACTACAATCACAGAAAGGCCAAAAACTGTCTGCAGGAGAGTTCATTGGATAAGACACAACAGCCAGTCATCAAAGTAACAATTAAAGTAAGACCAGAATATCCCTAGCCATCTGAATCATTGCTAACACTAGTACTCTCAAAGTATATTCGTACATAAATTGACAAATTTTGTTTACAGCAACTGAAGTAAACTTGTGTTACTTTACCTGGCTCCGAGTGGCAGGCCATACACAATCATGGGAAAAAGTACACCTTTGGCAATAGAGAGTCCTCCTTCCTTGGTTAAAGTAATCAAGTATGCTAGAGTATTTTTAAAACAATCAGGATATTAATTAACCTAGCCTCATACCATAGTGTGGCACATTTTGTCACTGAAACACAGACTGAACTGATGTGGACGTGCTGTGATACTCTCCTAATGTTGTGAAACTTTTTAAGAAAGACCAAAAGCTTCTAGATATAGTTTTAGTTGGGAAGATACAGCTTTCCCTAAGTTTTCTGAGAGGCAAGACTGAAAGGGAGTCTAAATGAGTCTGGTTTATCCTCTGGTACATACTTTAGCAAGGATATTACAACTGAAAGCTTCTAAGGGTCTGAGAAAATTGCAATTTTAAGAGATACAGCAACGATGTAATGGACATGGAAACTAAAAGTCTGACTAAAGCTATCAGACTTCAGTTGACCATAATTGAGGATACTGTTGAGCCAAAACTTACCCTCCTTAAGAGGAATTTGAAGGAGGTGGAGGGTCATGTGATTACCTTCTAAAATGGATTTTGAGTATAAGGCAGTATGAGCAAATAAACAATTTATTTCCTTTGTATAAGTACGGAAGCAGATTTGGTTATTTATCTGTATATAGTGTTACTACTACATTTGGATCTATCAAGCCAGGACAGCAATGAGCTCTCAAGTTAAATGGCAAACAAAAATGCAAGATCACAGTCTACCAGGCTTAAATACACAAACACGCACTGTATCTTACCTGAATAATAAGGAAAGCAAATTTAGTTTTACCTTTATTTCTTTATGCTCATGGTGTTGTAAAGTATAAAAACGCTTTAGGACACATTTTTAAGTGCCTTTAAAGATGATGAATGGTTAGGGGACAAATTCTTCCCTTTTGCTTTAAACCTTGCTTGGTACCTTCAGCTGCTTTTGTCTGCTTCTTACTTTCATTTTATAGCAATGACTTGGGTTTTAGTCACTTGGTGCCACTTTCTGCATTTCTATATGTACCCTACTTATTAATATACGCAACATTTAAAACAGTTCATATTGCATCATTACAAGGTACCACTACAAGATTTAGGAGGAAACAAAGCAGCCATTACACATACTGCCCATCTACTGATGCAAATAGCATTGCAACCGACTGTTATGCATGTCCACAACCAGAGGACATTGATTAGCCCATATGCCGGTATATGGGCCAATCAAAAAAAAAAAAAGCGGAGGCTGCCCGGGATTTAAACCGGCAGTGCGGGACTCGGGATCAGGCTGCTAATCTCGGGACAGTCTTGCCCAAATAGGGACATCTGGCAACCCTGACTGTGTTCCACAACATGATTTATCAACTGAAAAGGCACATCAAGTGCATGCTACAAACCTGGCCATGAGAAAGCAACAAAGATCTATATTACTACAGATGCAATCAAACCAACAGAAAGAGTTGATCCTGACAAAGCTGTGGCAGAAGAGAAAATTATTAAAAATTGGAGACAGAAGAGTGTTGTGGAAAATGATTACTCACTGTACACCACACAGAAGGGAAGAAAATGTATCCTAGCAATCAGAGAATGTCAAAAGGCAGGTGTGAAATTCAAGCTGCAGTATCTAGTTATTTTCAGAATATTTATTCATGTCAGATTAAAAATGCAGAACAGTCTAAGGAGGTAATAATGTTTATCCAACAAAAGGTGAGCCAGCAATCAGAAGGCTTCTAATTCTTCAAATAATAAAGCTCATACAAAGAAACTGCCGATGAAACCCTTTTCTCTGTTCCAAAGGAAAATACTTGGCAGAAAGAAAAGAACCTCAAGAACTGACAAGGGAATACCTCGCAAACTCTAAGCAAAGAAAGTTCGGACAAATATAATGGTGAGAAAAACGTCAAAAATCATGGACAAATTTTAAATACTGCTCTTATAAACTTAGAAAGTTGCTAGAATAACATGTTTTACATTAGCGTGCATGCTCTGAAGAATGTCAAGTCTGAAATGCAAATATATGCTATTATTTAGTATCTTCAATACTCAATGATTTGCCAAAAAAAAAAAAAAACCTGTAGGCGGTACGGTATAAAAATGAGCTAACAGTCTGGAAATTCTGCAAAAATCAGGGCAGTTGAAAGGTATAACTAGAAAAAAACAGGGTAGCTTAGACTTGAACCACAGACAGTGTTGGGAGATGGATGTGATCAAGAAGACCTGCAACACTGAAATTAGTGAATAAATGTGATACTGTAAAATCAATCACATTTGTGAAATATGGCTTTGCATATAAAAGTGGATGAGAAAAGACTGGATTTTTGTTGAATTTGTTAAACTTGTGGGTGGACTTTAAAGCATATACCTCTCATTATGTCTTTAATGTTTAAAGCACTAAAGGGGGAAAAAAAGAAAAGTAAAAAAAAATTGTTCTTGTTAGTATTTGCATAAAACATTTCACGATATATATACATATTATATTATAAAGCGGTTTTGTATATTTGTCAATAGTGGGGCAATTGCCCATATCTGGATGGTTAAGCATTTGTTGAAAATGTTCATGTGCGTTTGTCATTTGTTCCAAGTTAATAGGAGATGAGGGTGTCCTACAAATATATTTTATTTATTTGACTGAAGATTTTTAATTCAAAGAAAAAGTCTTCAAAAATGTGGCAGGTTCAAATGGAGATGAAAATAAATTATTGTATAAAAGATAAGCCTGCCAAACAATGTGAGCACGCAAGACAAAAGTTGGAAATACACATTCAAAAAACTGTAATTTATAAATGGTGGGAAAGTACTGTTATGCAAGTAAATGCACCATAACAGTAGATGTTTGAATGGTCACTGCTGCAGTAGCTTTAGCTATATGGGTTATATCCTACCAAGGACATAACAGCTGTAGAGCTTTCAAAGCTTCATAGCACCTTTCATGCACCCAAACTGATGGACAGCTTGAGGTGAGCTGAATAAAGACAAATTTGGATGCCATGTCCTTCAGAGCTTTCCTGCCAACAGAGAGAGGGAGGGTGGCTGAGCTCTGAAAGGACAATGCTAGAAACAATAACAAAAATGAATGTCCACACCTCTGCATTAAAAACACACCAAAAAATAAGGGGAATGGAGGGAAGGAGTGTCTACTGCAGCAGTGATCATTTTAACATTTACTGTTTTGGTAAGTTTACTTAAGCAACTGTACTAAGTTCATTATACTGATCAGTACTGCAGTTGTCCTAGATATGTGGATAGATTACCATAGCTTATTACACTTGAGAGGTGGAAACAGAAGGGTCTGTCAAGCCCTGGAAATGGTTTTAGCAAGGCCTGACCTGGACCTAGAGAAGGAATCAGGTTTATAGTGCACTGCAAAAGTATGTATAGAGAACCAAGAAGCCACATCTAGAAAACGTCTAGAATCCATTCCTTTCCAAAAAGCCACAGATGAAGCCAAGGCTTTAGTAGAGTGGCCCTTAACCATGTCTGGAATGGTTTTGCTATGGTGAGTATAACAAAAAGTAATAGCCATAGACAACCATTTGGAAATGGTCTGTTTTGAAACAGGTTATCCATTCTCATCTTCGCAAGAAATTAACTGATCCGAAGATTTGAAAGATTTAGTTCTGTCAAGACAGTAACCAAGATGTTTGTGGACATACAAGGCATGGAGTACCCTTTTATTTTTAGGTTCATGAAAGAAAACAGCGAGACGGATACCTTGGCTTAACGTAAACATGGTATAAAGAACAATTACTTCTCAAAGAAGCACTGTCCCTGTGGAAAATGATAGGCTTGACTCACCATAAGAGCTTGCAACTCAGATACTCCATGTTTAGAACCTCAAGACAGCTGGGTTCACATGGAGCAAGTGTTAGCATCTCTAACACAAAATTAAGATCCCAAGGAGGGGCCACTGGTTTACTCGGAGACCTCTTGGGCAAAACCCATTTAAAAAACATTTTGACATGAGAATGCATTGAAAAAGGAAAAGTCATGGGCAGACATGCTGAAATAGCCAATAAATGAACCTTGATAGAGGAATAAGAAAGGTTACAGGACAGTAACTCGCACAAATACTTTACAACTACAGAATAACTAGCCCTGAATGGGTGTCGGTTATATTCTTGGCACAAACTGAAAACTTTTTCTATTTGCTAATACATGATTTTCTAGTCGCAGTAGCAGGCTTTCTTGCCTCAATTAGTACCTGTTACATATCCTCATTAAACAGGTGCCTAAAAGAATTAAGACCCTATCGCCCACGCAGTCAATTGAAGTTGACTGATGTTGGGGTCTACAAAACACTCCTGTACTTGTGTGAGCAGATCTAAACTGTGAGGAAACATGTGGTAATTGCCTCTGGCCATTTCCGAAAGAATAAAGAACCATTGTTGCATGGGCCAGAAGGGAGTCACCATAATGATCTTGGAGGGGGATTTCTTCTGAATCTTCTGAAGTACTCTGGGTATTAATGGAAACAATAGAAAACCATATAGGAACATTCCTGTCAAATGAAAAGAAAAGGCATTTGTCTTCCAGACCTTGCATGGAGTCTTGGAACAGAATCTTGCAAGTTGGTCCTTCCGACAGGAAGCAAAGTGGTCTACTTGAAAAATTCCCTACAGATGGATCAAATCTTGGAAGACCCACTGATCTAGTTTCCATTTGCAAGGGTCTGCCCTAGTCTTGCTCAGCTCGTCTGCCACACAATTTTGAAATGACAGAATGCAGAACGTCTGTAGAGGGAGCTTGTTCTTTGAAGCTATATCCCAAGCTAACACAGCTAGTCTGCAAAGGATGTATGACCTGGTTCCCCATGTTTGTTGATGTCCCACAACTGTTGCATGGACTGTAACAACTTGAAGAGATCCTGGGGACTACTGATGATTCAGACAGTTGAGTGCCTCGGTCAGTGCAAGCATCTCCTTGATAGTTATATGCTTGTCTCTGTCCTCAGTGTCACACACATCCTACACTTTTATCCCTCCTGAAACTGCTCCCCAAGCAAAGTCCGAGGCATCTGTGGTGACGGACTGCTTTGGAAGAGAGAAAGAAGAGAAGACCTGGATTTAAGGACATCTGACAAACCTGAGCACTGGGATCTGCAAAGACAAAGGGTATTGATGCTGGGACCAAAGAGACTTCAGATACCGCTGCATCTTTCTCATGAGGAGTCTTGCCAGGGGAATCACAAGAATCATCAAAGCCATGAGACCCAAAGTCTTGAGGTATTCCCTTGCAGTGACTGAAGTTTGAGAAGAAAACCTTAGAGAATATCTAGATATAGATCTACTGCTTCCTGTGAAAGAAAAGCTCTTTGAAATGAGATGTGTAGTTGACATTCCATAAGCACAATACTGTGTGAAGAGTCAAAGTCCGTTGAATGTTCTCTTGGAATCCTGGTCTGTGTAAGAGAAATTTCACCAAAGATAAATAAATATGGAAAATGTGGATACCCTGTGGCCAGCAATGAGCTTTAACTTACACACTTTGTGAACACTCTTGTGGCAGTGGAAAGTCCAAAGGGTAAGACAGAGAACTGATAATGGGATCCAGGCACACAAAACCTTAAGAACCATCTGTGGTCTGGATAAATAGGGATGTGGTGATGAGCATCTTTTAAGTCTAGTGTTATCAGGAAACTTAGAAAAGGTAACACATTGTGAAGTGACCTCATTTTAAATTTATGTGACAACAGAGTAACAGAGCAACATACTGGGAGAATAGGAACTTATCCTGCCAGCAATGTAAAGCATGTAAATATATATCTAGAACACAGGAGTTTGTTCACCCTATTAATAAGAGGATATATAGAACAAAATTATTAGTGAATTGCAATTCTGTGAATGTTTTTTATTTGGCTAAGTGTTTATGCTGCACATCGTTCATGTAGGGAAGACCAACTGCAGATCCAAGTATAGGATCCTGAAACACTTGCAGGCTATACGTTTAGATAATGTGCATAATGCCCTTTTTCAAGATATTAATGAACATCAGGACATCATTTCACTTTTATGGTATTACAATTGATTAAGGCTAATCCTACGGGAATGATTTAGTTAGCCACACTGAATATTGTGAGACATAGTGGATTATAGATCTTGGTGCTGACAGAAGCCCAGGATTTAATGGCTTGGTGCCTTTAAAACCACCCTTTAAGAGGCACAGACCTTTTATTTAGGTTTCTGAATGTTCATTGGTTGATTGTTGTTTTAAATATTGTGTTCTTCTCATTCTGTAATTGTCTGATGAAGGGTTTATCTTGAAAGTGCTAACGTTCATATTAAACTTTTATACTAGCCTGGTGGTCCGTGGAGTTTTTTCATTGTTTGTTATTTTAAATTTGGGAACCATCAGAAATAGGTTTAAGGAAGGAAAGATCAAGAATTGGTCTCCAAGCATTTTCTTTCTTTGGCATTAAAAAGATCCCCGAATAAAAATCCTTCCTCACCTGGGAAAGAGGAACTAGTTCCATCATTCCTTGGGACAGCATGTAATAAATAATTGGTGGAAACAAGAGTCTGATCTGGGGGGTGGGGAATGATCCCCTTGAAAGGAGGAATTTCCTCCCACTGTCATCTGCAACCTTGACGAATTATCTTCAGAACCCATTTATCCGAAACCATTTCCAAAGACAAAAATGGAGATTAGACTTTCGGGAAGAAAAAATGGGCCAGGGTGGAAGGGGTTCACAATGTCTCCTGAGCAGTCAGACTTGTTGGACTGTCCTTGATTTGGGAGGTTCAGGGATCCTTTTTGGATCCCCCTGGCTATTTCTTCAAACATCTGTTTACCTGTATTTTGTTGAAACTGTTTAGTCTGCTTTAGCAAAAACTGGATGAGGAGTTAGAGAATCCTTTAGACATGTCCAACCTGCGGCCCTTAGAGCTCTTCCATGCGGCCCTCTACCTCTAACTCCAACATCGATGTACGCATGTCCCAAAACACTTTTTTGTTGTGTTTTTCACGCCCGTGACCTGTAACTCTAACATCGGTGTGCAGATGCGCCAAAGCATCCTTCTAGTTTTTATTTTTTATGCGGCAAAGAAGGGTCTGTGTGTTCGTGCCAAAGAATCAGTGTGTGTGAGTTCTTGCTGAAGAGGGACTCGTGTATGGATTTGCCGCCACTGCCTTTGAAAGAGACAGCACTTAACCTGTGTTAATAGGCAAGTATGGAATGAGTGAGTGAGTGCATGCATGAAAGCAGAATGTTTGTGTGTGAAAGTGGAAGAAGTGTGTGTGTGTGTGTGTGTTTGTGTGCATGACAGAGAGAGACACATGCACAAAGAGGCTAATGATGATCAGTCTACCTACTGAACACAAGTTAGCTCACAAATATATCTTACATTAAAAGTGCACGTTCATTAAATTGCAGCATTCTTGACAGGGAGAGTGTTGTATTGAATATGAAATCATACCTCTCAACTGTATGGATTTTCGAAGAATGTCTGAATTTTTGCATCCTCTTCCAATTAGTGTCTTTTGCTTAGGAATAAAAGTAGTCATCCAAGGTAATGCAGTTCCAGGGAGTAAGAATGAGACAGCAGCCTAGGGTTAATGGGTCAGTAGTGGATTTTCGCGCCCGTAACCTGTAACTCTAACATCGGTGTGCATATAGATTTTTTTTTTTCTTTTGACAAACAAAAAAGCACGCAGCACTATTTGATCATTGGGGAGTTCTAAGCAGTGGTACATTGGACAACAGTAAGCATATCTTTGGTGGCTCATCAATACTGGCAAATCAGGTGGGCACAATGTCATTTTTTAAATGTTGGGGGTTTTGGTGTGTATGTGTGTGTTTGTGTTGGGAGTGCTGCAACAGCAGATGATTATTAAAGAAAGAGACTTGCAGACTGTGGAGAATATGTTTCTTTGTTTCAAAACCTGATACTTGGGTACTAGGCATGCCAAAAGTAGATTTTTTAAGACATAGCTTCTTGCCATTTACAGTGAATGGATATTTACATTTAATGGACAATGTTAGCAGTATGAGTGTGGTCCTGTAGGGATCTTGAGGATGCAAAGTCTACCACTGCCAATGCCTTGTAAAGTGACCTGGAAATGGATATTGGGATGTTACTGAAAAAATACAGCAAGTGGGCTTTGAAATATAATTTAATTAAACAAAGTGCACTTGCAATTTACAGGCCATAATTTAATTTATTTCAGGTAGTCCAGATCCTGGTAGATTGTATACCATTAGACTTAATTAGGGAGAGCTGTCATTCTGGGGAAATAAGCAGCCCTAGTTTCAGAGAAAGCTCTGTGGTTGTTTGCAGGTAGGAAGTTGCAGGATGTGAATGCAATGTGTTTTACTATTTTTAATGCATTTGTCATTTCAAAGCATGGATTTCTTTGTCGCAAAAGAAGGCAGGATTGAATGAGCCATATAATGCTTAACTGACAATGATAGGATAGAAACATTATACGTGATGTATAATGTTTGCAGCTACAGCTGTTTCAATGGTGTCTGTGATGCATAACTATTTTTGGGCCCGTGTCACACTTATTTTTCGCTTTGTCCAGATTTCTTGCTCTACGGTTGAGAGGTATGGTTCCATGCTAAATCAAAAGGTTGTATTTACCTTGGAAGACTTTTTTAGCATAATTATGAGAAACAGAGCTTTTTTTAATATCTCTGCTTATTTCCAATATAAACTGCCATGTAACCTTGCAAATAACTTTCTTGTTAAGCTACTTTAATTCTTTTGGAATTGACAGGTATGCTTCACTGGTTCAGACGTAAGCATAGAGTGCTAATGTGACTTTGATTTCTTGCAGCAGTCTGTGGTTTACTTATCACAATAACTTTTCTGTGTTTCTGGGCGTGTGATCAATATAACGGTTTTAAAGATGTTTTCCAAAAATAAATAAATACATAATAAATAAAAAAAAAATAATCCTCTCTGCACTTTGAGCTATAGACAAAGTCTGGGAATTTGTTTTTTTTTTTCAAAAGCGAAGGTCAGCATTGCAGCTCAGTAAACTGTCAGTCTGTAAATAACGTCTGCAAAATTTAAAATGTCTGAATGTCAAATGGCTTTAGATTGGACGGAAGTTATATGTTTACTCCAGTATGTAGTATGATCTTAGAGAGTTTATGGATTTCTTATTGATTTACTTTTTGCTGAGCAGTTGTCAGTTGATTTATTGATGGTCCTTTTGGTGGTGGGAAATTGCATGGATGAATCCATCTTTTTTTCAGATATTTTGACTTCCAGACAATTTCATTCAGTGAGTCTGTGCCATGTGATTATTGAGGTTGCCTATTTTAGAAGTAGGGGCTCCTTTTGTGTTTGTGTGAGAGAGAGAGAGATTTAATATGTATACTGAATATATTTTTGCAAATGGAATTCTTAATTAAATAGACCCCTCTTCTTGGGCAAGTAGACTTGAGTAACCAACATTAGATCTTAACCATCCAGATAGGAAAGTTTAGTATGTGGATTTTCCATCAGGTTTGATGAAGGCTATGCTACTTACTCAAGGAGTACATTTATGACTATCCATCCAGTTGTCAAGTTGCTGAACTACTTTGTTTGATAATGAGAGGAGCTTTTTACAGAGGTTGAAGGATTTTGTGTCAGGAACCTGTCCATACAAAGTGGCTTGTTTATGTTGCAGTGAAGACTGTGATCTTTGTAGTGAGCGTTTTAAATATAACCAGTATTTCTGAGATGGAGAAAGACCACTAAGGCAGGATCTTTCTTAGCCTAGAAAGCAAGCCAGTGATGAAATGTATAGGGACCAGTGAGAGACAGAGGAAAGCAAGAAGCTTTTTAGTCTGTCTGGATAACTAAGTAAACGCAGTCCTTTGACCTTTTTTTATCAGAAATGGTTGTGGTCTTTCTTTTGGCATGGTATTTTGCTGAGGCACATGCCAAAAGGGGCGTTGCACTCAATAATTGCTCTTGTAAAGGAAGAATACAGGCATGTTATGACCTCCTTGTCCCTGGATGATACCCTTACTAATGAAGTGGGCCATGTAAAAAGCTTTCCGTACAACGGAGACAACATGGTGGTCAAAAGTCAGGTTTCTATCAACCTGGGTGCCCTAGCACCTCACGACTGATTGTGTCCTTACAACATTGTTATTAATGTGATAATTTGTGGGGACATTACTCTCCTCAAAGGGGATGATGATGCATTTTCTGGCATATAGCTTGAGGCTATGTTTCTGGCACCAGTCATTTGTTTGGGTGAGACCCTCTTGTAGCTTATTCAGAATTGTTTTATTAAGTCAGTAATGTGAATTCTTTACTTTATTGCAAATTTGTTGGCTTATTTTTGTGGATTATAGTATTGTAGGACTGCTAATATTGACACTTTATGTAGTTGGACTGCTGGTGTGGTTTTCCCAGTGAGAAATGCTAGTGCTGTAGTGAAGATCTGTTTATTTATAAAAAAAAAATATATATATATATATATATATATATATATATATATATATATATATATATATATATATATAAACTAAGATGTTAGAGTTAACTGTTAGATTAGAGAATTAGAATGAGAATTAGAATTTTAAAGCAAATATTAGGCATTTATTACATTTATTCATTGTTCAAATGCACCTACAGTACAGCCAGGAGATCCACTTTGGTCTCCTGCAGCAGCAAAAGAGTTAACTATATGATATATTTTATATGCAGCCCCAAGACAATTTCTGTTCACTCAATGTGGCCCCAGCAAGCCAAAAGGTTGGACACCCCTTTAGAACATTTGGAAAAGGAGGGCTGAAAAATATTAGATAGCCCCTGGATCAGCTTACCCCTTTCATCACACTTTCTGATAACCTATGCAGCAGAGGGGGGAAAAACTAAATCTTTATCCAAAAGGGAATTTAAAATCTAATTTATCAGCTGCTGAGAGGTTCTAAGTATGCAGCAATGCAAACCTCAAAACAGTATCACTGAAAAGCCCCAGAAGAAATATCAACAGAGTACAAAACACACTGTAAACAATGAGCAGTGACAAATGTAACAGAAGAAACTATATTATTTAAAGCAGATTGTTCCTCACAAGAAGAAACTGCAAATAAAATCTTCATCGTACTAATACAATTAGTCAAAATAAACTAACATATGACTCTGACAATTCAAACTCCTCAAAATAAAAGTCGAAATATATATTTTTCCCCATACTAATCAATATTTTTCCATCCTTATCAGCAAGAGTAGTGGTTAGCAGTAGTGGGATCAACTAAAGCTATAGCTTCTGGGAAAGGTTTAGGAATAGTATATGAAAACTTAAGAGTGGGGAACTTTATACATTGTCTACCTTGTTATGGGCAGCTTGCTATAAGGAAAATTGCAGGCAATAACACACCCTCTAAAGCAGTCAAAACAGGAGGAATGGGTGTAGGTTCTAGAAATTTCTTCTGCAAAAGCTCCTATTATCTAAGAGACTCAAAAACCTTAGTGTTCTCCCACAATAAACATCACATTCTAGCAATAGTCTAAGAGACGGGACCCCCCCCCCTCCCCCCAGGAGGATCAAAAAATAAACTCTCCTCTGAGTCTGAATCACAAATCTAAGGAGAAAATCTTGCATCTGCCCCTTCATATTCCTGTTCAGATTCAGACTCTTGAAAATCTTCAGTAAGAGAGGTAACCCACTTTCTTTTAGCAGGACCTATTTTATGAGAAGGATCAATAGCTTGAACTAAACCCCAGAGACAAATCCAGTATACTAATCGTGTCTAAGGAAATCTGAAGGGTAGACACATGCGACACGTGCTTATATTTCTTTTACTTTTAGACAGGAAACATTGGGACAACTGTGTTACTAATGGCAGCATCAGCTTCCAAAAGGATGGGCACAGCATTCTGCTACAATAGGGAAGCCCCAGGACTGTTTGTAGCTTCTGAGTGGTGCCAAAGTCTGATCTTCAATTTTTCCCTTAGACCTGCTAGTTCTCACCTCTCCAGCACTTTTACTAGCTTATCAGTCTAGCACTTTACCAGACTTCTTGTAGCAATTATTGTAGCACACAAAAGTGCTACCAGCACTAAACGTTCTACAAGGAAACAGCTCCAGTACTTATTATTAATACCCACCCATCCAGGCATGTCTCAAGGTCAGTTCCCTGTGTTTTCGCCTATTAACCTGGTGAACATGGACATCCTGAGGCAATGTAGCAACTGCCTCATGTACACAGACAACCTTTTCCTCTTACCTCCCAACACTCAGACTTGGAAGAGATGGACTTGTACATCCAGATTGGAAGTCACACACTCTCCAGCCATGACCGGAATAGCTGGTCAAGTGGAGAAGGTCAAGACTTGCACCACACCACATGGAACACACAGCCCTCCAGAACACACACCAGCACTGCCTTCACATAAAAACACAAACCACACACCCACCTTTGCGTAGGAGCTCAATAAAAATCTACCCAAACAGCAGAGACCTCCAAGGCAGAAATGCACTCAACCACCACAACACAACACTAATCATGAGACACATAACTCTCCTAAACAGTGTACCACTCAAAAGTCCCTAAGGTAGAACAGCATGCCCAACACACTAGTCATAGGTGACTCAATAGTGAAGCACGCTGATGTCCCACTCACTAGGTTGAATAAGGAGAAAGTAACAGTCAGCTGCCTGTCCAGTGCCAGGATCCACCACATAACGCACACACTCAGGTACCACAACAACAGGCACAAATACGACTCTGTCATTATACATGTGGGTGTGAATGACCTGAGACATACCTCCCTGGACTACATGGAAAGAGACATGGAGGAGCTCTCGGATTATGTAGGCATGACCCTAGCCCTGAGCAGCATCCTACCATCACCCAGAATACCACAGTACAAGCAGAAAATTATCAATTTCAACAACTGCCTAGGTTTCTGGTGTTATTCTAAGGGGACCAAGTATCTGTCTGCCTGGATGACATGATTAACAGACCTCGATGCTTTGCAGAGATGGCCTGCATCTGTCACCCCTAGGCTTTCGGATACTGGCCAAGGCTCTTGCCACCCCTATACTGCCTTTTCAGGCGGTGTACCAAAAACCAAATTACCACCCTAACAGCTACAAACAAATGCAATCGGAGGGTCATGCTGCTCAGCGCTGGAAGTCTAAATATCAAAATGCGCTCACTCAAAGCACTCCTTAAAATGGAGAACATAGACATTTGTGCTGTAACAGAGATCTGGTTCAAGGCAGCAGAAAACACCCCTGCACTACCAGGCTATAGCTCATGCCACACCTTTTGGCCCAAGAACTTGGACCGAAGCTCCAAACGCGGTAGTATTTCCATATTCATAAAGGATGCACACACCTCCAGACTGTAAACCAACATAATGCATCAGAGATACTTCAGGTGCAGCTAACATTGGGTAAGACAGCAATTCAGGTCGTAGCCTGCTATTGGTCCCCAACAATGTCCAAAGACCCACACTCCACGTTCCTAAGCACATTGGAAAATATTAGGGTCCAACCTAACACTCATACTGGGCGACTTCAATTACCCCTCCATTAACCGGGAAAAACTACTCGTGTACCAATACACTTGCCCAAAGTTTGCTGGAATTCATTAATTCAAATGCCCTGGACTAGCTCGTTCTTACCCCCACTAGAGGTAGTAGCATCCTTCACCTGGTCATTACGAACATGGGTGATCATTGCTCTACACCAATACTTAACTCCTCCCTGGTTAGATTCTACCACAAACTAATCACCCTGGAAATCCACATCCCTCCCACCCCACCCCCGCAAAGGTAACCACCATGAAAAACTTCTCCAAAGCTAACTTTGGGCTTCTAAAAACAGAGGTAGCTAACTTCCTGGCACCCATGGAAATAGAGAATAGTTGCATGACCGTCAAATCATACACCAATGCACTGTACAAACACGTACACAAATGCATGGATCTCGCCATACCCAATCGAACCCAGATGCTCTCTTCCAAAAAAAAGGAAGCCAATCTGGTGGTCTCCTGCCATAAACAAACTCTGCAACAGAAGGAGGAAACTGATGTGGAATAAGGGGAAAGTCCCAAGACTGGAAAAAACTCACTTATCAGCCTCAACAAAAAGTTGAGATCCCTCATCAAATCCTCTAAAGCTAGTTATGAAAACAAAATTGCAGCAGATAGTAAAGACAACCAAAAGGCCTTCTATAGTTATGTAAAGAATCTCCATGGCAATACCAAGATTTGCTCGAAGCTACTGCACAATGATATCTCCTATACCAAACCAACAGATATTGCCAATATACTGCCAGACATATTCAGTGCCAACTTTACCCCCCCCAAAGTACCAATCACAATACCAGTAGATTGCCAGGCACCCAGTATTATTGCTGCACAGGTTAAAACAGCACTGTCCAAGGCCAAGAATACAAATTCCATGGGACCTGACAATATCCCTGGCTGTGTTCTACATGAACTACAGACTGAACTAGCACCTCACCTGTGTATCCTGTTCAATCACAGCCTCACCTCAGGATTTATCCCTACCAAATGGCGCACTGCTAGTCATCCCTCTCCACAAAGGAGGAGTGACTACAGACCCTGGGAACTATCGCTCCATTAGCCTGACGAGTCTGATATGCAGTGCTATGGAACACACCATCATGGACCTAATAAACAAGGATATAGGAAATCTCCAAACTCTGGATCCCACACAGTTTGGTTTTGTGAAGGGTAGATCATGCCTGCTCAACTTAGGCGACTTCTTTGAGTCCATCACCAGAGCTAAGGATGAAGGCAAGGTGGTTCATACAGAATACCCTGATCTGGCCAAGGCCTTTGATACCATTCCCCATTCAGGAATCATAGAAAAACTCACTATGCTAGGCATCAACCCCTATATCACTAGGTGGGTTGCAAACTAGCTCACAGATATAACCCACAGTGTGAAGGTAGTGGACTCACAAGTCAGACTGCTGAACAGTCACACATTGAGTCCCACAGGGTTCGGTCCTAGGTCCTCTCCTGTTTGTTATCTGCCCCTCAGAAGTCCAAGCCAACAAAAAGGTCGCTGGCTGACAAAGTTCGCAGACAATTGCAAGTGGGGAGCTATTATTAACTCAAGTGATGTTGACATCCTACAGAAAGGCCTCACTGAGACCAACGACTGGTGTCAGAACCATGGCCTTAAGCTCAATGCCAAAAAATGTGTCGTCATCCCCTCTGGAAAAAACCCAGTTTCCATGAATTACCACATTGATGGTAGTCCACTGAATACAGAAGGTGTTATAAGAGATCTGGAAACACAGGTTGACTGCAGCCTCTCTTTTGACCACCACATTGCCACTGTGTTCAGAAAGTCCTTCTATGTGGCATCTCATTACTAAGGGTTTTGCATCCAGGAAGAATGAGGTCATTGTCTCCCTCTACTCTTCCCTCATTAGGCCAATCATAGAGTACAATGCCTCATTTGGCATGTACCTCACTAGATAACTGCAACAACTGGAGAGGCCACAAAAGTACCTCACAAAGAGGATCCTAGGCCTTAAACACTTGTCCTATATGGACAGACTCAAAAAACTCCAACTATTCTCAGTCTCATATCGCCTAATTAGAGGCAATCTCTGCTTGACATACAAAACCATGTCTGATCCAACTCTGTTAGAAATGCTACATCTAACGAAATCCCAATCCCTCCGCCCCACACACACCAGTGACCTCAACCTCATTACCACAATCAACAAAACGTGCTGGAGGGACAGGTTCATAACCCAAAGACTGCCCATAATATGAAATAGGCTTCCCATACATGTCAAACAGAGCACCTCACTAGCCCTCTTCAAGAGAAACCTTGATGACTGGATGGGAAACAGAAAATTCACCCAGGGGATCACTCCAGTGGCTCTACTCAACAGAGGCACTGGGAACTAAGGTCGGGTGGCACGATGTCAGGGTAATCCTATGGGCTAGGTTTGTAAAGGCTCCAGGGCCATTAGCCTAGTACACACCTATGAACCTGTTACCTCTTCCAGGACCAACAGGCTCTCCTTGCCCACAGATGTGACCCCAAAAGCCACTGAGTATGTGGATAATCCCGGTTCATAGCAGCTGTAGGTGCTACACTAGAGGGACCTGGGGTGAAAAAGGTGTGGTCTGAAGTACAACAAATGGCTACAGTAGAGTTACCCACCTGTGGCTTAAGCAAATTGCTAGCCTGCTGTGGTGGCAAAGGCTGCTTGCTTAACATTCTTTTGGAGGCCGGAAGGAGGATAGACCATGGGACAGGAAGTTTGTTTGTGGCCAAGTTAAAAATTGTGCCACTTTCTGGAGGAAGACAAACAGCAAATGCTGGTAAAAACTGCAAGTCTTTAAAAGTCCCCCCCCCCTTTTTTTTCGCAGAAACCACAGTAAAAAGCACTTTGCCAGACTAGAAAAAGGAAACGCACAATTTCTCCACAGAAAAAAATGGCTTTCACTTACTTTACACAACATTTAAACTGATGGGAAAAAAAGAGCTCTCCCATTTAAAAGTACAATACTGTCTTCCAGTCAGTCTGTTAAAATACAGACTCCTAGTTTTAAAATAACTTTCCTTAAGCGGAAATTGATAAAATACAAACATTATTTATAAAATATCTAAACAAACAGCTGCAGGGTCACCACAACAAAAAGCATAAAATAATTTATTAGTAACAGGATAAGCACTTTCAGAAAACAATTTCCTTCATCAGATACTGCCATTAACTGACATGCATATAACCATTTATACTAATTTTAAAATGTCATAAGTCAATCAGCACTGCAATTTCCTGGTGAATCACAAAACAGCAGATGACATTACCTGATCATAACCCATTCTCAAAACAAATAAAAATATGCATATGTGAAAACACATACTAATATATATATAAAAGGACATAACCATAACACACAAAAATTGTATAAAACCTCATAAATGTGTTTAACATAACCAGATCACAGTCTTCGAACTTTCAGCACAGGTTTTAAAAAAGTACAAGCATTTAAACCTGGCAGAACATGCACATGCAGTTCTGCTATTCAATATGTTTCCCTCACCTCAGTGGTATTTTGCAAATCTTCACCCTAATATTATTGTTGATGGTATCTATTGCCATAAAGGAAAAGCTATGATCAGAGTAAAGTGCTACATGTAGAAACAAAACATTGTGTTCTAAACTGTTACATATACCATATTAATGTTGCAAAATTCGTTGTTTAAACATCTGGCTCATTTTACCTACATAAAAACAAGTGCAATGGTTGCACTTAGCAATATATATCACATTTCTAGTAGTGCACGTGGAGATTTGCAAAATGCCACTGAGGTAAGGGAAACATATTGGATAGTAGAATTGTGTGCATGTTCTGCCAGGTTTAAATGCTTTAACTACTTTAAAACGTGCTGAAAGCGAGAAGACTGTGATCTGGTTATGTTAAACACATTTATGAAGTGTTATACAATTTTTGTGCATTATGGTTATGTCCTTTACATGCTTTTATATTTTATATATATATTTTAGTATGTGTTTTCACATATACATATTTTTATTAGTTTTGAGAATGGGTTATGATGCATCAGGAAATGACATCTGCTGCTTTGTGATTCACCAGGAAATTGCATGGGCCATTTGAGTTCTGCTGATTGGCTTTTGACATTTTAAAAGTAGTACACCTAGTTATATGCATGTCAGTTAATGGTAGGATCTGATGAAGGAAATTGTTTTCCGAAAGTGCTTATCCTGTTATTAAATAAATTATTTTATGCTTTTTGTCATGGTGACCCTGCTGCTGTTTGGATATTTTTTTTTACATTTTCTACAGAAGGGTCTTTGGTTCCTACAGTGCTGTGTTTTGCTGTATTATTTATAAAATGAAAGATTTTTCCCCAAAGGGAACTTATCTGCCCTGTAAAGGAACAGTACCAACCCGTCTGATCCTCAAAAGCCTTAGAGGAGTGTCATCTTTGGCGGCAGTAAAGCTCTGAAAGGCTTGGCAAACAAACATGTCTTAGTCAGCTCAACTCGGGCTGCCTGACAGTTTGTGTATGTGGACGGTGCAATGAAGCAATGGAAACTGTCCAGCTGTTATACCCTTTGCAGGATATAACCCATATAGCTAAGGTTACTGCAGCAGTAATCAACATGAGGAACATAAACAGCTTTTTATCATAATGGCTACACTACCCATATGGTCTTTTAATTTAAATGGCCTTACAGATATAGACAAAAGGAAGAGAGTATTGAATTATATTAATAAATGCAGAGTGCAAACAGCAATGCTGCAGGAGATATGTTTGAAAAGAAATGAGCATACTAATTTGACAACAAATGGATTTCAGGATGGATATTCACTAAAATATCAATAACAAAGTAAAAGGGAAGCAATAATACTAATTATAGTGATAGAAGAGAAAAAAAATGGTAGATCCGTGGTAGTAAGGGGATACTGGCAAGTGTGAAGGATTATAACGGAATGAATTTGTATTCCACCAAAAACTGCAATTATGGAGCTTAAGAAAATTTTGGGAAAAATCATCTTTCAGCTGGGAATATTACTCACAGGTGAGGACTGGAACTTGATTTACAACAGTGAGTATCTATTCAAGGGACCTAGAAGTGAAAATATCTTGAGAGGCTAGATTTCTGAAGTAATTTATAAAAATATTTGGTAAGAAGATGCAACTTCAGTAGTAGGAACTCACAGAATTTACATATTATTCCCCAAGGTATAACTGGGCTACACTGATTAGAAATATACAAGAACATATGCATTTAACTGAAAGCTTTGACACTTAAAAATATTTTAGATCATGCACCAATAAAAACTAAGATTCAAGGTAATGAAGTAAAAAGGAGACAGTTGCACAACCCCACCTACCTGTTAAAAAGAGAGGAATTTAAGAAATAGGCAGTCAAAATTATTTGAGAGGTATTAGGGAAGACAGACATTTCTTCAAAAGGAATAGATAGTGAGTGGGATAAAATGAAAATGGACTCTAAAATAGGGTTGAAATAAAAGAGACTTGGTTAAGAAGTTATAGAAATCATACCTCTCTACCTCTTAGTGCAAGAAACCTGGATAAACCCTAAATCAACGCGGGGGGGGGGGGGACAAAGGCCAAAAAATAGAAACATTTTATATATTGCTCTTATAAACTTAAAAAGTGCTTAGAATAAGATATATTATTTGGCATGCATATTCTAAACAATATGGAATCTGAAATTCAAATGTAATCCATTATTTAATGGCTTCAATCCTCGGCAATTTGTCAGAAAACCACAAAACTGTATGAGAAACAGACCAAGAATGAGGCAAAAATCTGGAGCACTGAGAGATATGACAGGAATTATTTGTTGAGGCTGACATAGGTTAAGTATTACAAAATAAGAAGATTCTTACAGAACTATAAGATGAGCAACTGCAGAGTGCTAAAGAGAGAAACAAGGAGTTTTTGTATAATATGCATCAGTTTAGAAAGATTGCTGTTAAGCAACTATTCTTTGATAACTCCAGAGCACAAAAATCTTTTAGCACAGTGACTTAGGCAACAGAAAGTACAATGGGTTATCATCAAAGAAAAATAACCAGAGATTCTACAAAGGTGTTAAGAGATATTTTAGAAATTATTGAAAATTTGGACAAAGCAGAGGGCTGTGGAAACAAAGAACACAAACAGAATTATTTATGGAAGACTTAATTATGTCAGGATTAGAAGATGAGGCTCAACAACTAATAGTTAAGATAGGATGAGATGGTGCTGTATAATCAATATGCAGAGAAGTCTCCAAGAACAGATTGTGTCCTTGTGGAGACTTTGATGCTAGTATAGAAGTCAAACATCTGGAAAATTTTGTTTCATGGTATTTGAAAAGGAAGGAAAGCACCAACATTTTGGAAGAAGATGAGGTGGCTGAATTACCCAAAGTGGGTAAACAGTCAAACCCAGCCTCATATAAACCCATTTCAATTTTAAACCATGATTATAAATTGTTTATTTGTATACCACCTAACAGAATGGCACAGGTGTTGCCAAAATTGACAGACATGGATCTATGTGGTTGTTTGGAGAGAATAAATATTAAAAGAACAATGATGATCCAGAGGGAAGCAGAATTCTGTCAGTGGGTCTTGATGCAGAGAGAGAGCATTTGACATACTATGCTGTGACTTGAGTAGGACAATGGAAGCATTTGCATTTCCCGATACAATAACAATGTTAATTAGGAGGACATGTGAAGGATTAGAGACAAGAATTAAAGTGGGAGAGTTCCTCGCCAATAAGCTGTGTTTGAATAAATGAATCAGGCAGGGGTGTCCCCTTCCCCCCTTTGTTATCTGCTTTATATTTAGAGCTAATGACAACGAAAATAAAGGATTCAGAAATTCAAGGGTTAAACTGATATGTTAAA
Organism: Protopterus annectens; assembly: GCF_019279795.1. Lineage (NCBI taxonomy): Eukaryota > Metazoa > Chordata > Ceratodontiformes > Protopteridae > Protopterus > Protopterus annectens. The sequence goes on along the minus strand of NC_056727.1, from coordinate 925,847,655 downwards.
CAAAAACGTTTACTTACTGCAGATGAACAGGAAATCTTGGTGTTGTGGAACATTTTGAGACAGTTTCATATCTTTTCAGAATGCAAAATTTATGAAGATAAAACAAAGGCTATAGCCATAAATTGTGCACCCATTCATTACTTGGCTCAGCAATACCCATATTTAAGGGGGCATAAGATGAAGTATTTAAGAGCAAGGATTAAAAAGGGTTCCATTATGACAGCTAATGATACAAGGGAAGAAACTAGACAAAAGATAATATAAAAAATGGGAAACTAGAAGCTCTTGTTTATGGACATGGACAGTAAAATACAAGCAGTGAACATGTTTTAATCCCTTTTAATTGTATTTAAGGGGTAGGCATATTTGTATTAACCACAAGAAAAGTTGTGGACAATAATTAATAGAGAGTTAAAGAAATGTATCTATAAGCAAAAAAGGGCAAGAGTTGAGTACGATAAGTTTATCCTCCCAATAGAACAAAGTAATTTAGTATTACCTGATCTGAAAGGATATTTTACAGCTATACAGGTAAGGCTCATACATGACACAGGCAGAAGGTTATGACTCAAAGTGGAAACGGACAATGAAGCGGGGGGACTAGTTCAAGAAATAAGGAGAGTTGGATTTGGGATGCAGATCCAAGGAGAATAACCACCATCATACATAATATTATATTCATAAAGTAGCATACGTATTCCAAGTAGTAAGCTAACGCAAGAATGGGGAAAGGAGATTTTTGTCAACAGAGATGATTACAAGAATGGGTAGAGAACATAGGCAAGAGAAGACTGGAATTCAATGGGGAAAACTGGCAAGGGATCCAAGGTATTGGGAGGAAATAACTAGTAAGGGAAAGGTAGACTGAGATGAGGCCAAGAAGAAGTTTGCTCAGCAGGTGACAGACTGCATTCCTGTCAGGGATTACATCAATGTAAAGGCAAAGAGAAAGGGATAGAGGAGTCCTAAGTGAAAGACCTGCTCCAGCTGAGTTTTGAGTTGAATCTAAAACAGAAGCTGCTGTACAAAATGGGATACATAGGACATATACAACACTGCGGTGGTGGTGCTGCGGTAGCATTGTTGCCTCACAGTAAGACGCTGTCCGGTTCGATTCTCAGCTAGAGTGTCTTCTGCGTGGAGACATGAGCATACCTTCGTTGAAGGTTGTGTGTCAGGTCTGGTAACTAGACATGTAAAAATTAACTACCAATCATTAGCGGACCGGAGTTCCGCTGTGGCGACCCCTAACCGGGAAAAGCTGAAAGACACAACAAGTAGGACATATATAACACTGCATGACAAAAATAAGAATCAATCACAGGAAGTTAGAAAAGACTGGGAAGAGAGACTGGAAAAACAGTTTACAAGGGAACAATGGAAGGACATGTGTATAGTTGCCAAATATGAAAGGAAATCCAGAAGGTTTATGATTGGAAGCATATGCATAGATATTTTATACTCCAAGCAGACTTCAAAGATTTTTCCTCAGGTAGATAGCAAATTGGGGTATATTGGGGAAGAAAGAGGCAAATGGTAACATGTTTTTTAGTAGTGTAATAAGGTGGCAGATTTAAAAAAAAATCCCTACAGAGCTCTCTGTCAGAAATATTGGGTGAGCAAATGATTGTAACTAAGGAAATGATTATTTTGATCTGGGACAGAGGATTTGAGTTGCCTAGATATACTAAGGCCTTAGTACATGTAGTTCTGTTGGCTGCCAAAAACGCAATTACTAAAAATGGAAATCAAAATCTAAACCAACTGTATTTTCAAGTGCTGAATATTGTGAGAGAGAGAAGAACTGGAATAGGAACTCTTTAGAAAGGGGAAGGAGCATATTACATAGAAATAAATGGAATTTGCAGGAACAATACATGCAGAATAATGTTTAGGAGGATGACTGAGGCTTAGGGGAAGGCAGGAAATTAATGTTTTACATAATGTTGGACTGAAGGACAGTTTTTATAAAGAACATATAATGTTTAGTGTTATAAATGGAAAAAGTGGATATGGTCTTTCTTATCTATTAATGTATGTATGTATGCTTTTATCTTAAATGATTTTTAATAAAGGTGTTTAAAATGCTATGATTAGCTGCCGATCACACATTTGCAGAAGAAAAGTTGAAACACCACTTACAGAGTCTGTATAGCCCAAAGTCCAAAATTTCTAATCCCAGTAGGGGAATAACATTAAGAAAAGGAATGAATATTTGATCCATGCCATTAGAATGACAATGGAAAGGGAGGTACAAAAAGTAAGTGTCAGTGACTCAGTCTTACAAATGTGAAACAAACTTGTACATTTCATTGTATAGAAAGTAGGGACAGACAACCAAGCACTGTAGGAGATGTGAATTCTGAACACACAAGAATGATCATGTAAAGTTTACAATAACTTATGAGCAATCCCCATGTGCTCACAAACAATGCTGGCATTGGAATGAACTGAAAACTCAGGGTTACAGTGCTTCACACTCTCTCTCTCTCAAGTAGTAGCAGACTCCTAGGGCAACCCCAAAGACAGCCATTGATATTGCACAAAGTTGATGAGACAAGGTGGGGGGAGGCAGAAGTAGACAGACATGTCTTTTTCCCCCACATCATTCAGCCTTCAACATCTTGGAATCATAAATGAAGCCAAAGAGGTAGATCCAGATCCATGCCCGTGTCAGACTACATTTATAGCCTGGAAAGCAAATGTAACATGCTCTTAACATGGGAGTGGTACCAGCCAAAGCCAGCATTAGAGACAGACAGGTTTATGCAAGGCCTTGTGCTGGCACTAAACTATACTCTTAGCATTTGCTCCCTAAACCATTTAGTCATATCCAACCATTTACTGAACAGTGAATGCAGGTCTGATGAGAAAGAAGAAATAGAAATGTCTGGTTAATGTGCACCCACTCTCACTGATAACTCACTGATCAAGAGGAATAGAAAAAAATGTAGATTCTCCAGGCCCAAGATCCATCTTGCAGCTCAAGTCATGGAGATTCAAAAGTTCACTAAACAGATGATGACTGGCAGGTCATATGGTCTAGAACAAGAGACAATTCTGGACTCCTAGGGCTTTCTTCTCAGGTCCCTCACTAAAGCTATAGCAATGTCACAGCCAGCACCAATTCAAGTTCAATCTTCTGTTAGGCAATGGAGAGCTAGTAGCCCCAGAAGGGCCATGGAAGCCACCACAGTGGTGGACTTGATTGATGAAAGAGGTTCTGGCTGCTGCGATGCTTCCTGATCTCTTACATTATCCCTCGTTCTGAGACTCCTACCAGCAATTCTGTAAGAACACCTCCTGCTGACCCCATGCTCTGGCTCCTCTGCACACTAGCCATCTTAATGAAATGCCTCTAATTTCTCTCTTCAGAGTGCCCTAAGCTTGAAAGTGACCAATTTTCCCTTCCCAGGCAGCTCCCTGTGCATATACTGCACTCATGTTCCTTCCCTGGCGGCTCCTTGTGCATAGTCTATCTGGTAATTTGGTGAGTGCAGACACACCTGGAATATCCTGGGCAATCTTTCAGCATCAAATATTAAACTTTCCTAGGAAGCATTCCAAGAACAAGGTTTAAACTGAACAGGCAACAATAATTAACTAGGCAGCATGGGAAATGACCTGTAACATATCCCACTATTTGTGACACTAAGTGTGTTTTCATCTTCAGGACCATGTACAACTTGAGTGCACACAACAGAAATCTTTGAATGATGTTGAGGAAAAGGACTCTCAGAATGGAAATTCCTCCCATTACCCAGAGGGAAAAGCCCTTCAAAGTAAACTATTCTGGATTCCAAATTCAGAGCTACTCATTCGTAATCTGTTTCGTCTGAAAACAAGAGTGTAAAATAAGATGCCCTAAACCTCTATATTATGGATTTTGTTATTTCTAAGATGTATAAATGAATGCAGCATACAAAAGTTGAAAGTACTTTCTCCACTGGGCTGATCTTATAAACAGGCTTATTTTAAGTAGGATTCATTTCATAACACAAAGCAAAATATGCACATACGAAATCAGGCACAGTCTCTACTTACCTCCAGATTACTCTAGCTGTTCAACCCCCCCCCCCCCCCCCCACACACACACACACACACACACACACACACACACACACAGAGGAAGTGGAGTGGTGGGGTGGAGGTTGCACCTCAAACTCCTTAACTTTAGTAATAATTATATACAAATAATGCTGTATATGACAGGCACAGGACAGTGATATCTCACTTAGAGTTGTTTAAAGGCAGCTGCCTAAAAATCAAAACCAACAGCTAGCTATATGCCATGGAAATCGCCATCTAAGGCTATTCCTGCTAATTTCTGGTAAAGGCTGGAGGAGCGCACACACACTACTCCCAATACGAAAAGGAACATGATGTGAAGCAGAGCTAGCCAGCAGCATGTGGGAAGGAGCACGGAGGTGTATGAGAGAAGGGTGTTCTCACAGAAGCCACATAATATACTTGCATGCACTTACATAAAAAAACATCAGTGGGGGTGGGGGTTTAGAGAGGTGTAACCTGTAATGATATGAACAGCAGGTCACGGTGTGAAGAAAGATTTTTTTGCCTAGACTCTAAAGTAACACAGGATGAAGAGTCACAATACAGCATCCAACAGCAGAAGTCCAGTGAAGAAATGAGCAGCAGGATGACAGAGGTCTGCATCAGCTGACTGTGTTGAGTCAGTATGACCATACAAAACCACTACAGAAATGAATAACTGTCTTTCGGCTTTTCCTGGTTAGGGGTTGCCACAGCAGAACTCTGGTCCGCTAATGATTGGCAGTAGATTTATACGTTCTGGCTTGCCGGGCCTAACGCACAACCTTCAACGAAGGAACACCCATTCACGCATGTCGACACACAGAAGATGCTCCAACTGAGAATCAAATGTGCAATGTCTAACTGAGGCGATAACGCTACCGCAGCACCACCACCGCAGTCCAGAACACCTATCCATACATGCTCAAACTCAAAGTCATTCCCTTTTTCCCAATCCACAAAGAAATAGCTGCTCTAGAGTACTGTAGCTAACAGTTCCAACAAAGACTGAGCAAGTCATCCAAATGTATATGCTCCCTAGTTACAACTATAAGTAAAATCAAACAATGAGAGCATAAAATGCTTCAAGACGATGAATCCAGTAAGAGGTAATCTTACCTACAGGCTCCAGATGATTAAGCAAATCATTAAATAAAAATAAGGTACTTACGTATTATCGCAACCAGATTTATAAAGTGTGATAATTTGTCTATTTTTGGCAGAAACATGTTGCCTGACCTAAAAACGGGTCTGTAAAGATGTCGCCAGCAGTTTGTCAAGAAAGAGCATGTATGTTCACCTATCAAGGGGTGTGTAAAATGCTTAAGTATTATAGTGTCAGAAAATTTTGCACACAGGAAGCGGAATAACAGCAGAATTCCTCTTGCCTGGTAATGTCCCCGGCCAACCTACACACCTGACTGCTGCTTGTCTGTCACCACGTTTCCATCCACACAAGGAGTCAGGACCATGGCTCGTTAACATAAACTGACCCCCTTTTTTAGAAAGGTCCTTTTGCAAGTATCTGATTTGTTACATACCCCTGTTTACAGTTCAGACTCTCAGAAGGCACGTTAATGCAGTTGTGACTCGGATGTACTGATTTAAAAGTGTGGTTCTGTTGGTGGAGTTTTACTGACAACAGTCCCTGCCTCTTTTCTCTGTAACTGTATATTTACTATCTGTGTATGACAAAGGACTTGAAAACAGCTGTTCCATCCTTAAAAAGCAACCAAACCCATTTATTTCAAAGTGTTAGTACACATACAATCCTGTTCATTGGAAATGGTCACGATCCATAAGCAAGAATGCGACCTTTTTAAAACAGTCTGCCACTGCGAAGAAAGCCATATCACTCCCAGAGCAAGCAATGAGCTGTTATTCACTGCTCCTTACAGGCACCTTCACTTTTGCTGACTACTGCCCCCGAAAACCTCAGTGTGCATTTCCTGAGTCAATTTCCCGTAGCTAACAGGGTAATGAAGAATGCAGGAATTGCAAGGATGTGGACCACTGCGGAGTTGCGGAAGAAATGAGCCGCATCAACCAGAAGCACAAGCTTACAACATTTCTGCTCTGCCTGCCTCGTTCCCACTGTGACAAACTGCTGGCGACATCTTTACAGACCCATTTTTAGGTCAGGCAACGTGTTTCTGCCGAAAATAGATAAATTATCGCACTTTATAAATCTGGTTGCGATAATATGTAAGTACCAAAAATAAAAGATGAAGTCAAGTGTGCAAGACCCAGAAATCATAAAACAAATTTCCTGTTTCACTGAAAAAATATACATGCACTGCATATTATAAATGCTAACAATAAGCATATCAAAGAGAATGACTCCAAAAGAAAAATAAAACGATCCTACTTTATTGTGCAGACATGACTAAGCACAAGTTTACTCAAGCTCATTCTAAAATAACATGTTTTATATTGTTTCTCATAGTTGATACTTTAATGTGGAATATAAAACACTGCATTACTATGCATACTCTGACTGCTCATTTTCTCAGTGTCCACATTTCCTTGCTTAGTGAGATACTTCTTGACATGTTACCACATTCCTGTTCTGGAAACAAACAGGAGGTGAGGTTATTAAATGGCACGTGTCACAAACTATAACAGTGGGTGAATTCTGTAAGTACAGCTTCACTTTTTATTGGCTCTTCGGCATAACCCCTTCACAATAAAAACAAGGACTACAATAGAAAAGCTTGAATGTTTGAAAGCAGTCAGAATAGATGATTACCAAATATCTACATAAAATGGATGTTGTATAGGAAATCACTTTTCTAAATGTATCTGTTATACGCAGCAGTACACAAAATAAGACAATAAAAGCTTACAATTCACATTTTCCATCTTTGTTAAATTTTGTAGTTGCTAATGCAGGTGTAACTGGAAACAAAGTAACAACTTAATCATTAATTTTCAAAAAAAAATAATGTATCTTGCTTTTTTGTCTGTCTAATTATTACCAAGGCTGCCTACTCGTCAAACAAAAACTGTAAAGTAAAAATAAAACATCCAGCAGACCTTGGGTTCAGTTTCACAATGCTTTGACACATGTTGCGAGACAAGTTAATAAAATAAGATTTTTCAGGATGCACTATATGCTCTGTGACTAGCAGAACACCAGTAGTTGCAAAATCAAAACAATGCATTTTATAATAGCTAATCTACTGTGCTCCCTTAATTTATGCAGTGCAAAACTTTTTTGTGCAGTTAAAGTAAGCCAATACTGATTTCATAACTTGAAATGGGACCTATTCCTGTGACAGTACTAGAAATCCTAAACATCTTGAGAAATTAAAAAGACAGATAATTATGAAGCTAAGTTACCACACACAAACACTGCAAACTGTATGACTTTCCCTCAGACACAATGGAAATTATACAAGCAGGAGACCTTTTTGAGTGAGCACTGTGGTAAGGCTGTAATTTAATTCTGAAAGGTTACACAGTGTACACTTTGTGTTAACTTTTATGAATCTCCCCCAAGGTCTCCAAGATACTCTCATCCAAAAGACACAGCCAACCAAAGGGGTCTGTAGAAAACTTTGTGCAAGTATAAATAAACAAAATGTTCACTAAATAAACAAAATGTACTAGAGCAAAGTGTGGCCATCTGAAGAAATAAGGTGATCTTGTGTCCTAACATTGGGTACTACTGCTTTACTCAGCCGTCACCTTCCCAGATGACGACTTTAAGATGGAGTTTGTTTTCAAAACAGATTAATGATTTGTGGCCAGCACCATTCTTGCGGCTGGTAACTGAAAGATGCAATCAGTAGTTGACTTAAGGGTGCATGCAGGCATACTCTCTGGACTGCTGCATATTGTTTTATGAGTGCATAATGCTTTGTTACAACATATTGCTCAAATATTATTCTGCCTAATATGCTACTGTTTTAGCAGTTTTTGAAAACTGTATCGTACTTGTGAACTTTGTTGATATTAGCTTTGTAATAATTGTATATGGAGCTTTTCTCCCCAGGCCTCCATTGAAAACGGGCTAATTTCCAGCCCAATGGACTTTCCCGGTTAACAAACTGCAAATAAATAAATAATAAACAAGGTATGCCTTCCCAAGAACATACACATTTCAGAAGTGGCACCATCAGTGATGATGACGCTTCCCATCCTGGTATGACTTTCTCTTTTATGTTTCAACTGTGCACCTCAGCATTTGGCAGCAAGAAATGTATAGCTTTAGTCACAGATCTGGCATTTCATTGTTCCTGGAGCTACAGAATAAACCATTCTCCTAAATAAATGCCCATTACACTGCACACCTTGCTTCTTCACTTAGCCTCATAACAGCAAGAATATTTTTTTTTAATGATGCACTAGATGTTACTGGGCAGCAGAGCTTAAAATCATCAGTATTTCCTCTAATTCTGTGTCAAATGTGATACTGGTATCATACAAGCTCAGGAAGGTCTGACATCAGTTGTTGACGATATCTGCTATGTTGTGAATTTCTACATAACAAATGACCTAATAGCAAGGACCAGCATTTACCCTGAATACTAACAACGCTATTAAATTATTTATAGGTTCACAGGTTGATACTAGGCTATCTGCCCTAGGGCATTTATAAGCCTAGCCAGAGTGTGTTTGGCTTTTGCCACCCTTTTAGATTAGTTGACTGTGCCTCTGTATAGTAGGTCACAGAAGGTAGCCCTTTTAAGGTTAGTTTATAGGTTCATTTTGTAATTTTGCTGCATTTTTGGTTCTGACGAGAGAGGAGCGTCTATATCAGTCAAGCACTCCTGGACTTGCTTGGAGTAAACTGCTTTTAGGTGTCCATCATGAATAATGCACACCTGAATCACCTCTGGTACTTGAACTAATAGCCAAACATTCTTTTGACACTTTGCTCATCTCTATTTGGCTTTCCCTGCTGAAATGTACATTTTTTGTTAATGATGTCACTTCTGCTAGTATGCCGACTATTTCATTCTAATGACAGTTTAGGGTAAAAGTGTTCTGCACTTGCCTCCACTGACTTCATGTGGGCACTAGAGGGACGGTTGGAAGGTGAAGATCCATGGTTCCTGTTGCTTACTAATGTGGGCTATAGTGAGAGTAGTGCCCAAGTACATTTCAGCAGGGGAAGCCAAATAGAGATGAGCAAGGTGTCAAAAGAATGCTTGGCTATTAGTTCAAGTACCAGAGGTGATTCAGGTGTGCATTATTCAGGATGAAGGACAACTAAAAGCAGTTTACTCCAAACAAGTCCAGGAGTGCTCGACTGATATAGACGCTACTCTCTTCAGAACCAAAAACGCAGCAAAATTACAAAAAGAAGATTAAATAATTTAATAGTGTTGTCCATAACCCATCTCTGGAGAAAAGAGGACTTTGAAATGACTGTAAATTAAAGGTTTATGTTCGAACATAACAAAGCCTAACACAATGCGAACTGTTACACTAATGTGTACTTCTCTAGTATTAAAATAAAATAAAATAAACTGATGCAAGCAATGACGGCAACCCGAACTCGTGGAACCAACAACTTTAATTGTAAAGCGCTTTTCCTTTGATTGAATTGACAAACGTCTTCAGACAAAAGTGACTTCATTCAAATGAACTAATATATACACATTAATTAAAACCCTAACTGATGCTAATTAAGAAATATAAGTAAGATTCAGCATTCGTTTTTTGAACATCAACGCCTATCTCCCAGAATAGTGGGAATGTATAAATGCCAGGCTTGTAATTATTGTAAACATGTAATAGAATCAAATAGATTTAGAGTTCATGACACCCAATTCAACATAAAGTGTAGGGCAAATTGTAATTCTAAGATGATTGTTTATTTAGCTCAGTGTCAAGTTTGTTTTGCTTTTTACATAAGTAAAATGGAGAGAAGACTCTGTGATCGAATGTATGAGCATATTTATGCCATTAATAAGAAAAATGGCAGATAATGCACTAGCTAAGCACATATTATCCTTCCCTGACCACAGTTTTAAATTTACAGTGATAGATCAGGTCTCTAACGATGTCAGGGGTGGTCCAACACCACTCAAGTTAGAAGAACTAGAATTACTGTGGTAGATAAGATTAAATGCCCACAGTTTCCCGGGTTTGAATGAATACTGTACAATTAGCAGTATTCTAAAACTTAAAAGTTTAAAGAGATGACAATAATCTATGTAATTTTTTATTTCTTTTTATTTGTTTTTAGCAGTTTCACTACAAGTGATAGTACGATTTTTATATATTGAATTAAATTGTTGGTGTAATTGTGTATATACATATTACTCAACAGTACTTGTTTAACTTTCAGTTTAGTTTAGCTGTAAGAAGATGTGGTTCACCTTAAATGCTGAATCTTATTTATGTTCCTTAATTAGCATCAATTAGGGTTTTAATTAATGTATATATATTAGTTCATTTGAATGAAGTCACTTTTGTCTGAAGAAGTTTGTCAATTCAAACGAAAAGCGCTTTACAATTAAAGTTGTTGGTTCCACGAGTTCAGGTTGCCGTCATTGCTTGCATCAGTTTATTTTAATTCTTACTTTTCTAGTATGCTTTACTGTCTGATTTCAACTCTGACTTGTTACAGGTCTGCTGAATTTTCCCAATTCCCCTGCCCTTTACCTGCTGCTATTTTAAAAGTAAGTGTCTCTGCTTTCTGCTCCTTATGGTAATTTGACAACCAAAGTCCATCCCGCTCCTCTGTCATTGCTATGGTCAGTTTTGTAAGCTATTTAAGTAATTTTCCCTCCCATTATACTCCACAGATTCAAAATACTGAGTGCACTGCCAAGCAGTATTGCTCGAGTTAACTTCCTTTCTTATAAATGGTCTCTGGAAACTCTTCCCAGTCTTGTCTCATTTACTTACACTATCAGGAACTAGTAGATCAAACTTGAAGGTTCCTGACTGCTAAAATTCAAGTTACCCTTCTTATCTTCCTGTCTCTACCTAGGTTTTCCTTCTTTATCCACATTTCTTTTAAAAACTATGCTCATCCTAGTGTTCTAGTATACAAACCCTTCCTGAAAATTCACTTCATTAGCACTCATTTAGTACCCTTTTCAAATACATGTGTGTGTGTGTGTGTGTGTGTGTGTGTGTGTGTGTGTGTGTGTGTGTGTGTGTGTGAGCATATGTACATATATGCATTTACTGTGATCAGAGTCAGACCTGCTTGCTTTAAAATCTAGTGAGTAGAGAAAGAACTAAGCCTTTCTAGGTCTCTGCTTGAACTGAGCTGTTTCGCTATTGGCCTGTGGACTTGTTTGAATTTTTTAATTTCTCTGCTATCCTAAGCTGCCCACATTTACAAGGTGCTGCTTCTTGCTCATTCGTTTAAACTGTGTACTTTAAAGACACTGGTACTTAGAACCCTAACTTTCTCTAACCTACTCCAGAAATTCTAGGTGTAATTAACAAGTTAGTAGTTGCAGAAAGTAGCTAATTCCTCATCATTTGTGCACTTGTACTGTTCGTCCTAGGCAGATAGCACTCCAGTTAAGCCCCTTCCTAATCTCTTAGGCACTACTCTCACTATAGCCCACATTAGTAAGCAACAGGAACCATGGATCTGCACCTTCCAACAGTCCCTGTAGCCAGCTTGGTTGAAATGTGCATCCTGAGACAATGTAGCAATTGTCTCGTGTTCACCAATACACACCTACTTAAACAATATGCCAGTGTGAGAGCTGTAGTTAAACAATGTTACTAGAAACAAAGCTCCCACCCTAATCAACTACAAATATCAAGGTTACCAGCACCACACATTAGCACAATAAACCATTCACACTTCAGACCAAACACAGAGCTATATATGCTGAAGCCCTTAGAAGTTATCGTCGTCTTCTTTCGGCTCTTCCCGGTTAGGGGTCGACACAGCGCAACTCCAGTCCGCTGATTGGCAGTAGATTTTTACGGTGCCAGCCTAACGCCCAACCTTCAACTAAGGCATACCCATTCACGCATGTCTATTGAACGCCACTCAACCACGGGAAGGACATGCACACTCCACACTGAAGCCCTTAGAAGTAACCTACCTAAAACCACAGAGGCCGCCTAAATTTAAGTCAAGTACCAGCAGCAGCCTCATACACACAATCATAGGCAGCAACCACCGTGAGACATATCTAGCAGTCACACAGATTCAGTCCAAAAGCCAATCACCAAACATAACAACATCCTCATCAAAGACAACTCCATAGTGAGACATGCCAATGCACCTCAACAGGCTGTGCAAAGACAGGGTCATGATCAGTTGCCTAACAGGCGGCAGGATTCACCAAATCACACAAGCACTCCCATCAATGCACCACAAGGACACATAAGATACAGTTACTGTACATGTGGGTGTAAATGACTTCAGGGTTACCTACCTGGACAATATGAAGACAGACATGACTAAACTTTTACAATGGGTGTCCGAGGCAGGTATGAGCCATCACAAAAGAATAATTAAGATAAAAAAAGATAATGGACTTTAAACATCAGCTTGCATTCTGGTGTTATTCTAAAGGGGTGCAATACATAGCCCAGCAGATAATGTAGACAGGCTAAAATGCTTTGCCAGAGAAGGTGTGTACCCCTTCCTCCAAGGCTTCCATATACTGGCTAAAGCCTTGTCCACCCCATTGTGTCTTTAAGCAAAGCCAGTCTTCTAAAACTTCCAGCACTAAACAGAATCAGGGCAACATTACGGCATTGCTGCTCGGTGCAAGGAACCTTAACAGAAAAAAAACTCCACGTCTTGCCAGTACCAGTTAACCTGGACAACAGACATATGCATCACCACAGAGACCTGGTCCAAAACCAGTGATAGCCCTCCATCAGTGAAAGGCTTCAATGTCCATCACTCATACTGGACCGCTGCATTAGAAGTAGGCACTAAAGGCAAAGGTAAGTCTACCTTCTTAGGAAAAAAAAAAAAAAAAAAATCTCACTTCCAGACTCGTTAGACAAGATAACAATGTGGAACTCCATGTCCAGCTTACCATAAACAAAACCCTTTATTAAATCACAGCTGACTGCAGGATCCCCTCTATGTAACCTATGACTAGACCTCCTATTTAACCAGTAGGTGTCCCTCCACATTAAAGTCTTAGAGGACCTTCAGGTAACCCACCATCAACCAAGAGGCTTGTAGGCCCACATACAGACATCTAGACGTCATACATACAAACTCCCTGGACCAGTTTAGTCCACACCTCAGCTAGGAGAGAGAAAAGCCTGTATTTCATCTTTACCAAATACAAGGACAGTTCTACTCCCCCAACTCTTATAAACTCCTTCCTGGTCACATTAGACCGCAATTCGGTTACATTCACCTCAAGATGAAGCCAGAAGCATCCTCCAATACCTCAATATTTAGAAACAATGCAAAGGCTAATCAATTAAAACAGAGTGCTAACCTGACTAAATTTTAAAGCCCCTTCTACCTCAATGATCCCACTACTTTTGAAAAATCCTTCACTGCCAAGTTCTAGTAACATGTAAATAGTTGCACAGATGCAGCAGTCTCCCTCGGGGATAAATACAATGTCAATTTCAGAAATAAAGCCCCACAATGGGACCATAAAAAACAGTCTCTAAATAACTTTTATACACACACACATATATGTGTGTGTATATATCTATATATATATATATATATATATATATATATATATGTATATACCAAACCCAGAGCTGTTGGACATGCTACACCTAAAGAAATCCCGATCCCTCTGAACTACATGCTATAGGGGCCTAAACCTTGTCACCACAATAAACAGGACATGCTGGAGGGATAGATTCCTGTCCCAGAGACTTCCTATACTCTGGAACAAGCTACCCATCTATGTCAAGCAAAGTTCTTCATTAGCACTCTTCAAAAAAAAACCTTGATGAGTGGATGGGAAATAGGAAATACACCCCGGTGATCACTTCTGCGTCTCTGCTGGACAGTGGCACAGGAAAATAACTTTCTTGGGTGGTGTAAGCTATGGAACCTTGCTGGCTAGGCTTATGTTGGCCACTGGGCCGATACCTAGTACCTACCTATGAACCTATATATATATATATATATATATATATATATATATATATATATATATATATATATGTTTACTATTAAAAATATCGAAGTTTAAAAAAAAAAACTGTACTTAACAGCAAACTATTTCGCTGAAAGTACACATTACCCAATGGCCCTAATGTCGAAAATCAGCTGTTAAGACCAAAAATGTCAAACACGACATTTTATGACACTTACAGCAATTCCACCCTTGTTATAATGCCCTAGCTAGTACACCTAACATGCCGTTTATGCAAGGGGGGTAAGGCCCCCTGTGCCCCCACCCCCCAACTATATATTCCAACTTAGAGATTGCACTACAGTGAGGAAAGGGATGCATTTCCCTTACCCACACTGTACTGCGATCTTTGTACATAATCGAACTTTCATATTTGCAAATGCACAGTACATTCACATATGTAACGTTCAATTATGTAGCTTGCACACACGAACTATTCGAACATCTGTAGTTCGAATAGTTAATAGGCGTACAATGCTACTTTGACATTGTAATAGTTAACCATATATATATATATATATATATATATATATACACACACACATATATATATATATATATATATAT